>NC_143481.1:6042204-6133566 GCF_027475165.1 Benincasa hispida
GCAAAAAGATACCCACCTGAAACAACAACATGAGAAAGAATGAGTATAAAATACTCAGTAAGTAACCCACTACTGGGGTCAGGCTGGGCATCTATGTCCTCTAGATATCCACCTCTGGTGAAACATATAAACTGCTCTTGTCCTCATGGGACACATATGCACATGAAACAAGAAGAAGACTGAGTCCTATCCTACTGTAGTTAAGTATGCCCACTACCTCTAGTGAATCCCGAAGAAGACACAAACTGGTGAATCCCAAAGGAAACACAAACTGGTGAATCTCGAAGGAAACACCAACTGGTGAATCCTGAAGGAGACACAAAGTCTAATGGGCATCTAACTAATCAGTAAGGACATTTGCACAGTCTTAACATTATAATCATCATTGTACGAATCTATGACATATATATAAACCTCAACATCAGGGTTCTACAACATACACATATACCTCAACATCATGGTTCTACAACATACATGTATATACCTCAACATCATCAGATCAAATACAACCATGGAAGCACATACCACCTCATACTAACATTCAAGTGTCTATGTGCATAAATAAATAATTTGGATCTTGTAATAGAACATACTTTAATCATGTTATACTATCAATCTTTCATGTTGTCATTCTCCCATAACCTTCATTTAACATGCTAGCATACATCTAATGCCTGGCCCATGGGCAGTTCCAGTAGTAAGATTACTTACCTCTAATCGCAAACTCTAGAAACTAGAAGCTCAACCTTTTCCTTGCCCAATGGAACCTTGAATCAAACAAACATGCAAAACAACTTTAATCCTTGTTGGTTGTTGTTCGAAATTTGGAGCCATTAAGAACTGGGTAACTCAAATCTAAGTCGCAAGCATTGTGGCCGTTGAAGTTGTATGGTGCAACATTATAGGACATTGGTTGGAGATCGTGGGCATTGCCGTTTGTTCATTGGAAGGAGAAAACGAATAGATGGGAGGTGGAGTTTGACTTTTTATAAAATAATAATAATAATAATAATAATAAAACAAAAAGGAAATAAGTATAATTACATTTAATTCCTTTCCATTTTACTATTAAATTTCATTACATTTAATTCTTTTTCGTTTTACTATTAAATTCCTTTCCATTTCAAAAGAAAATTAATTCCTGCCATTAATTTCCAATTTGAATAATTTCATGCCAACAATTAAATTCCCGCACTTACACTTGAAGTCAAAAATTTCAAAAATGCCCTCCAACTAATAACAATTACTGAAATTCCAAATAATAAAGTTATTGAAATTACATTATTACTAAAAAATGTGTGCGGTATTATATCCTGCCTTTGAGGGTGGTCCTTTGATTAGTATGGGTAAGAGTGGCCAGATTGCCAACTCAACATGCCTACCTTTTTGGGGACTTGTCTGATCTGGGAGCTGGAAACTCAATCCACAAGATGGAATTCACTCATTTCCCGAAGTAGGGATAAGTAGAGAGATTTCTCCCTTAAGGGCTTATTCTGGGGCTTGAACATAGTGGCCACAGCTTCTCTTTGGAAGAGAAGACTCAGTCATAGTAGAACTATGACTTATGTTCATTAGAGATATCAGTGGTACTTAAAGAGACAGATGTAACGGGGCATAACGGTTATTGGCCCAGCTGTACTTACGAGTGATCTGTGAAGGGTTGTTGATTGCTCATTGGTTAGATGAACACATAATATATCTTTGGTAAGGAGAGTTCAGTTGTCGGTTTTTAGTGGAGTGCCTAGCAGTTAACGAATGGTGGATCCTGTGACTAAAGAGTTTAGTCAGTTATTCACGTACCGTTGGAGCTTCGAGCTATAGGTCCATGAGGTCCCCTTGGTAGCTTAATGGATTCAATTGAGGATCAGTGGTGTTAATTTGAAATGTTCAAATTAACAAGAGGTATTTTTATTATATATGATATAATCGTTATGATGTATGAGATACGTCTAGTGGAGGGTTGATGTAAATGAGATTTATATTAAGTGCCATGGAATAGAAAAAGAACTATGGTGTATATATTTCATGAGATGAAATATTAAAACTATAGGTTATAAATATAGTATGATAAGTTTGTTATCATTTATGTTTATAAGAATATTAATTATTGGATAATTAATTCTTTTCCTTTTAAATAACCAAAGTAGTGAGTGGTTATTGAATCATAGTAATCATGAGTTTAAACGGAAAATGGTTTTCCTATTTTCAAATGAAGTTTTAAAAATGCTAACAAGTTTTGAGTTATCTCTCTCGTGCAAAAGAAACTCACGAAGTTTTCAAGTAAATTCGGATTTACTAGACGATGGCTAGGAAAGCTAAGCGATCATGCAGAGTAGAGCTAAATGATCGTGCAGTATTTACTAAACTATTTGCTAGTTTTGCTAGACGATCGCTGGACCAAGGTAATCGATCGTGTAGAGTCTATAGGCGACAGACCAAGCTAAACGATCGTATAGCTTTTATGTAAAACCCGCACCCTAAATACTTCAAGTAAGAGTAAGTAATGTGATGTTTTCTAATGAGATAAATGAAGTCATGTCTTAGGAAGGGTAGAAGATGGAAGCAAGAAGAAATAGGCTCTTGGGTAGCTAAGTGCAAAAGTAGGACAAAACTCGGCTAGGCTAAAGAAGGTCATGCTTGATGATGGAATGCATAATAAGCATATGAATGAAATCATGCCATCTAAGGACATATGGTGCTGAAGTAATATTATGAGTGAAGTTAGCAAAAGAAAATTTGCTAAATCCTAGCCCTTCATCACGAATAGTGGGCCAGGTGGCACAACGAGGGTTCATGCTGGATTTTAGGCGGTAATATAAGCAAGAAGGTCGAGTTGATTGGGTTGGTTTGGATAAATTACTTAGTCTATTTGTGTAATTCTAGTGGCATTTGAAAGCTCTGTGTGTCTATTTTCTGTGGCTGGGCTACTAGAAGAAAAACTCGCCAGAATAAGGCCGGAAGGGCAAAATAAAGACAAAAGGATCGTTTCTCGAGTGAATCTAGGCCATCAGTGAAGAATTGAAGGTCCAGGACAAATTACGAAGCGTTTTGAGCTAAATATTTGAGGAAATATTGTTACTCAGTTATAAACAACCTTGTAGAATGAAACTTTTTAAGATGAGGCCTGAAAATCAAGTTATATAATTTTGAAGTTTGAACTGGAAATTGTTGAACAAGCAGGCAACTGCTTGAATTGGAGCCAATGATGAAGTTCTGAATTTCCATATTAAACGAAGAGGGATTTCGAGCTGAAATTTTAAGGTAATGTTTTAACTCAATTCTAAACATATTTGTAGAAGGAAGTTTCTTCAAAAGAGGGCTGGATTTTGAGTTATGAATTTTTGAAATTGTAACAGAGAAGTTGTGCATAAGCAGGCAGCTCCTTGGAAAGAACAAGCAAACAGCTCATATGGAGAAAGAGGATCTCGCTAATGAAGCAAATCTTGCTAATTTTGTGCTGAGGATCTCGTTAATGAAGGAAATCTCGGTAATTTTATGATGAGGATCTCGCTCTAGAAGGGAATCTCGCTAGAAATTGGGCTGAATCTCGCTGGTAAGGTTAATATCGCTAGGATGACAGTTTGCCAGGAAAAGCTTGATCTCGCTCATGAGGATCTCGCTGATCTCGCTCATGAGGATCCCACTGATCTCGCTCATTAGGATCTCGCCGATCTCGCTCATGAGGATCTCGTCGATCTCGCTCATGAGGAGCATCTCGCTAATAAAGCTGTCTTTGTTGATGAAAGTTCTATTAGTAAAAGAACTATTTAAGGTATTTTGCTAAGAATTCTGAGTAATTGATCCGAAAATTATGTCTTTTCAGGCCAAGAAGAGCTAAGAGAGGCGTATAACCCATTAAGAAGCCAACGAACTGTGAGTGACTATGTGATGACTTACTGTTTTAAGTATTTAGAAACTATGATTTCTTGAAGATATTTCCCATGCTAAGTGTTGAAATGGATTTCCAAGCAACATGTTTGTGAAATTGTTTCTCATGTTAAGTAAAGCATGTTTTCCATGGAATTGATATGATTTAGATATGTTATCTTGTCCAAATACTATCAGTATGTTTAAGTAACTCCATTTTTATGATGAACCAATATGATGGATGCGCTAGTATGATGATTTGAGCACTAAGCCTTAGTGTTCAACTAAATGTTTATGATGGATACTGAAGGACAATGAGAAGATATCCTTTCAACTAAATGTTTATGACTAGTTATATGACGGATACTGAAGGACAATGAGAAGGTATCCTGTCAACTAAATGTTTATGACTAGTTATATGACAGATACTGAAGGACAATGAGAAGGTATCCTTTCAACTAAATGTTTATGACTAGTTATGTGACGGATACTGAAGGACAATGAGAAGGTATCCTGTCAACTAAATGTTTATGACTAGTTATATGACGGATACTGAAGGATAATGAGAAGGTATCCTTTCAACTAAATGTTTATGACTAGTTATATGACGGATACTGAAGGACAATGAGAAGGTATCCTGTCAACTAAATGTTTATGACTAGTTATATGACAGATACTGAAGGACAATGAGAAGGTATCCTTTCAACTAAATGTTTATGACTAGTTATGTGACGGATACTGAAGGACAATGAGAAGGTATCCTGTCAACTAAATGTTTATGACTAGTTATATGACGGATACTGAAGGACAATGAGAAGGTATCCTTTCAACTAAATGTTTATGACTAGTTATATGACGGATATTAAAGGACAATGAGAAGGTACCCTTTCAACTAAATGTTTATGACTAGTTATCTGACAAATACTGAAGGACAATGAGAAGGTATCCTATCAACTAAATGTTTATGACTAGTTATATGATGGATACCGAAGGATAATGAGAAGGTATCTTAGTCAAGTACCTAAGGTATGACGGTACTCAGTTATAACCACGTGCACACAGGAAATACGACGTTGAGGGATCGAGCAAAAGGGTTCTCCCCGACCAAGGTTGACATTGAGGGTTAGATCTAATAGTTCACTCTCAATTAAGGATAAGGGCAGTCATATCTTCTCCTAGGCTATATACCAGCAAAGGGAGGCCAAAGTATGGGTCTCTTGGCCGTTAACAGACGTTGGAAGCTAGAGCGATGTATGCTCGTCCTCAACTAAGGAATAATGATGTTTAATGGTGGTTTAATGGTTTTATGTACACGTTTGCTTAGTATACTTTAGTTTCAATATTATGGTTTCAAGCTTCCGGTTTTGAGCGTGAGATTTATATTTTTATTAAGTCACTCACTGGACTTCTAGCTCATGTTTTCAAATGTTTTCTTTTTCAGGTAGCGGTCAGTTCCCAAAAGACTTTTCTGCTGTTGCTCTACCACTCAAAAAAAAAAAAAAAACAAAAAACAAAACAAAACAAAAAAACAAAAAAAAAACAAGTTGAAGGAAGTGTAATTGAAAACCTGTATTAGTTAATACACATGTGTCTGTCTAGTGACTAGTATTCTAAGTAAAAGTGGCAAGCAGAGCAGGCAGACAGACAATGAGAACCCTGACCCTACCTTTAAGAAGTTTCAAGATTCGAAGGAATTCAAATGTTAGTGAACGGAGAGGTAAAGACCCGGTAAATCAGGAAATGACTTCAGACGGGAAGTTGAGATTCCGCAGACAGGAATAGATCCTCAGTTAGAGGACAAAATATTTGACAGAAAGCGTCAAATCAATTATGGTGGATTCGGAAAGGAAGTACGGTATTGAAAATGACCTAATAGGAATTGATAAAGAACAGATAGATACAAGTCACCATAGTGTAGGAAGGAAAAAGTCAAGACTTGTGGTTAGTATGGGTAATAGATCAAGGTTTTGGCATCCTACCGAGCTGGTAGCTAGTTCGGGTCAGAAACCCTTATGCACGAATTGTGGTAAGCATCATCGGGGGACATGTTATTAAGGAAAAACGTATGTTTTCAGTACGGACAGGCAGGACATTTCAAGAAGGAATGCCCAGCTAGGTTGAGGAGTTCAGGTAGAACACGACATGACTCTATAGATGATAAATAAGCCTAGTGGCTCAAGAGCCAAAGAAGGAATTCAAAAGAAGGAAAATGAGAAAGGAAGCAGGACGACCTCAGTGTCAGAGAGCTTTTACGAAGTGTCCTACCGGGAGGCAGAGGAGTCACCTAATGTTGTGAATGGTAAAGTAACTTTATGTACCAGTACATTTATGAACTAGTTGCCTATGGTGTTATCTGATATGTTACATTATTTGTAGGAAAGATTGTAGAGAGCATGTCCCTAAGTAACTATTATTATGCTGTAAAGAGGTGTAATATTATAAGTATTTTATAGGCTCTAGAGTAGTTGTTGATAAGTATAGTTATAAAGCGATTCCATTAGAATTCCTGGAAATGATGTCACTCTAGAGCATGGATTTTCTGAATAAATGTTACAACCGTATGAATTGTTTTAAGGATGGATAATATTCGAGAGATTTGGTAGGCAAGAGATAGTATTTGTAAGAAGCAAAGGAATACTTTCAGGAAGCCTAATATCAGCAGTGAAGGCTAGGAAGCTGTTAAGTAAAAGATAGAAAGCTTATTTAGCCCATGTGACGGTTTCATAGGACGAGAAGATGAAACTTGAGGATGTACCAGTTGTACAAGATCCTGAACGTTTCCCCTGAAAAGTTATCAGATTTACAATCTGACAAGGAAGTTGAGTTTACTATCGATTTAATTCTAGATACAACATCTATTTTTTAGGTAACATAAAGAATGGTGCCAGAAGAACTCAATGAGTTGAAAGTTCAGTTACAGGAATTAATAAATAAGGGTTACAATAGATCCAGTGTGTCATTTTGATGACATATTGGTGTATTCAAGAAGTAGGGAAGATCACGGGAATCATTTGAGGATAGTTTTGCAGACACTGCGAAAGAAGTAGTTGTATGCCACGTTCAGCAAATGTGATTTCTGGTGAGACCAGGTTGTATTTCTTGGTCATATGGTTCCAGCAGCAGGAATGAATGACTCTAGATGCTTTAAATGTTTTAAGTAAATTGCTAAAGCTTATGAATGTTTAGCAATGTATGTTTACTGAAAGCTATTTATAACAACTGTTCTCAAATAGTTACCAAGCAACGCACCTCACATTAATGTTGTATTTATGCTATGTTTTATAATGACCATGAAGATTCATTAGTAAGAATGTTTTGGGCAACTAAATCATTGAGAAATAAGAATATGAAAGTTAAGTATGAGTAGCTCAGTACTGAAGTACACAGAGAAGGTACTGAAGCTCAGTCTTAGAAATTGAATAGCTCGATACTGAAGTACATGGAGAAGGTATCCGAGCAGCTCGATACTGAGGTACACGGAGAAGGTATCTGAGAAGTAGTACCTAAGGTATGATGGTACTTGAACTAGAATTGTACAATTAAGGGAAAAGTTGTGATTGATAGTGTCGAAACACTCCATTCTAGCCATGAATTGATGTTGAGAGATTGAGTAAAGATTCTCTCTCAACTAGGAATGCAAGTTATGATTGTAGGAAGAGAGCAAGAGGAGTTCCTTCCCAGTTTAGTAGTAACGTAGTAAAGAATGAAAAGAAGTGAGCAAAACGGCTACTCTAGACTAATAGACTAAGGCACAGTCTAGCAAAAAAAAAAAAGGTCCAATTTGTTGATGTTCCAAGTAATAGCTCGAAGTTTGAGTTGTAACTGAGCTAGGGACTGGTACAGTTAAGAAAATGTTATGTATACTGTATGGTAAGCCATAGTTTGGGAAATGTTATAGTACAAAAAATGTCTTCTCCCAAGTATGGATAGAAAGGACATCCTAAGAAGAGTACTCTCGGTCAGGTCGAAAAGTCTAATTGACATAAATATTGATTTCACAGCTAGAAGTAATTCAAAGGTATGATAACTGGAAAAGAATGTTCCAGTGGTATTGCTGGGAAATGGAAAAGGACCACCCTAGTAATAAATGAATATTATGACTCAGTGGAGAATGGAAGAGTCACCAGAGGGTGTGACAAGTGAACTATGAGGACCAAGTTGTTCATACATATTAGTATTACTTAATATGAACAGAGTTAATATCAAAGTAGTGCAACGGAAGTGTAGTAAAAAGGAGAAAAGAAGAAAGAAAAGAAGAAGGTTGTAAATTTTACGATCAAAGGATATTATGAAACTCTAGTTATAAGTAAGTCTGAGCAAATTTCATGGATGAAATTTCTTTTAGGGGGGAAGAATTTGTAAAATCCGAACCCTAATTACTTCAAGTAAGACTAAGTAATGTGATGTTTTCTAATGAGCTAAATGAAGCCATGTCTTAGGAGGGGTAGAATATGGAAGCAAGAAGAAATAGGCTCTTGGGTAGCTAAGTGTAAAAGTAGGACAAAACTCGGCTAGGCTAAAGAAGGTCATGCTTGATGATGGAATGCATAATAAGCATATGAATGAGACCATGCCATCTAATGAGGTATGGTGTTGAAGTAATGTTGTGAGTGAAGTTAGCAAAAGGAAATTTGCTAAATCCTAGCCCTTCATCACCAATAGTGGGCCAGGTGGCAATAGGAGAGTTCATTCTGGATTTTGGGCGGTAATATAAGCAAGAAGGCCAGTTCATTGGGTCGGTTTGGACAAATTACTTAGGCTATTTATGTAATTCCTATGGCATTCGAAAGCTCTGTGTGTCTATTTTTTGTGGCTGGGCTGCTGGAAGGAAAAATCGATGGAATAAGGCTAGAGGGGCAAAATAAATATGAAGGGTTCGTTTCTCAGGTGAATCTAGGCCATCAATGAAGAATTGAAGCTTCAGGATGAAATACGAAGCATTTTGAGCTAAATATTTGAGAAAATATTGTTAACTCAGTTATAAACAACTTTGTAGAATGAAACATTTTAAGATGAGGCCTGGTAATCAAGTTATATAATTTTGAAGTTTGAACTAGAAATTGTTGAACAAGCAGGCAGCTGCTTGAATTGGGGCCAATGATGAAGTTTTGAGTATCTAGATTAAACGAGAAGGAATTTTGAGCTGAAATTTTAAGGTAATGTTGCTAACGCAATTCTAAACATGTTTGTAGAAGGAAGATTCTTCAAAATAGGGCTAGATTTTGAGTTATGAATTTTTTAAATTGTAATAGAGAAGCTGTGCATAAATAGACAACAGCTTGGGAAAGACAAGCAAACAGGTCATATGGAGAAAGAGGATTTCGCTAATGAAGAAAATCTCGCTAATTTTGTGCTGACGATCTCGTTAATGAAGGAAATCTCGATAATTTTGTGATGAGAATCTCGCTCTAGAAGGGAATCTCGCTAGAAATTGGGTTGAATCTCGCTGGTAAGGTTAGTATCGCTAGGATGACAGTTTGCCTGGAAAAGCTTGATCTCGCTCATGAGGATCTCACTCATGAGGATCTCGCTCATGAGGAGGA
The DNA here is from genome assembly GCF_027475165.1 of Benincasa hispida. Taxonomy (NCBI): domain Eukaryota; kingdom Viridiplantae; phylum Streptophyta; class Magnoliopsida; order Cucurbitales; family Cucurbitaceae; genus Benincasa; species Benincasa hispida. The sequence goes on from NC_143481.1 coordinate 6,051,615, forward strand.
TCTCGCTAGTAAAGCTGTCTTTGTTGATGAAAATTCCTTTAATAAATGAACTATTTGAGGTATTTTGCTAAGAATTCTGAGTAATTTAACCGAGAATTATGTCCTTTCAGGCCAAGAAGAGCTAGGAGAGGTGTATAACCTGTAAAGAGGCCAATGAACTGTGAGTGACTATGTGATGACTTACTGTTTTAATGATTTAGAAACTATGATTTCTTGAAAATATTTCCCATGCTAAGTGTTTAAATGGATTGCCAAGCAACATGTTTGTGAAATTATTTCTCATGTTAAGTAAAACATGTTTTCCATGGAATTGACATGATTTAGATATGTTATTTTGTCCAAATACTATCAGTATGTTTAAGTAACTCCATTTTTATGATGAACCAGTATGATGGATGAGCTTTTATGATGATTTGAGCACTAAGCCTTAGTGTTCAACTAAATGTTTGTAATGAATACTGAAGGACAATGAGAAGGTATCCTTTCAACTAAATGTTTATGACTAGTAATATGACGAATACTGAAGGACAATGAGAAGGTATCCTGTCAACTAAATGTTTATGACTAATTATATGACGGATACTGAAGGACAATGAAAAGGTATCCTTTCAATTAAATATTTATGACTAGTTATATGACAGATACTGAAGGACAATGAGAAGGTATCCTTTCAATTAAATATTTATGACTAGTTATATGACAGATACTGAAGGACAATGAGAAGGTATCCTGTCAACTAAATGTTTATGACTAGTTATATGACGGATACTGAAGGACAATGAGAAAACGAGCATCTGCGCATACAGTGACATCTATTGACAGGAAAAGTCAAACTTTTGAAGTACAAACTGGCATAAGTATGATTTCTCTCTATAAAAGATAACACACCCATGTTTTGAGCTTGAAAGAAGAACATGTTCTTGCAATAAGTGGCAGTTATCCAAGACTCCATGCTCTCATATAATTACAGTTTATAATTACATGTGTATGACATACATATCACTTATTGATGAATGTTACAAATTGTCCAATTTCAAGTGATGTTATGAAGGCCGCTTCCATCCAATACAACACCCAGATTATTGGCTAGAATTATCATTAAGAGAAGTTCGTCCAAATGCGAACTTATTAAGAGAACAGGGTCGACCAAAAAGTACGCGCATTCATAATGAAATGGATTGGAGAGAGGCAAGCCAAAAAGGGCGATGTACAATTTGCAAGAGAGAAAGATATAACTGACGTATTTGTCCACAACGTACATTAGGTGCTTCGTCTTCGGGTCATTAGGTGTATATTTTTTTTTACTTGTATTTTTTATGTACTTGTATATTTTATGTACTTATATTTATTATGTAATTGTATCTTTTATGTACTTGTATATTTTATGTAACTGTTTCATTTTATGTAATTGTACTTTTTATGTAATTGTGGACCCATTCCTAAAGTCTTAACATTGTTGTACATCTCCAATTAAAAAAATAATAATTAGCCAATCTATTTTTTTTTAAAAAAATAAAAATAAATCAAGGACCCAGTCCACGAGTTTTCCTGTGACCGGTCAACCAGTCATTCTGACATGGTGCTGACTGGATTAGACACGACCCCATAGACGAGTTTGCCACATGGAAATCGTGTACCCCATACACGATTTCACTATCCTAATTTTGTCAATAGTTTCAACAAACACCATTTTTAAAAATACTTTCAATCCTACCCTATTTTTGTCAATATATATTAAAATAACAATATTTTTATAAAAAAAATCACTTATTTTCAACAATTTTTGTTTAAATAAAAATGAGTTTTTTGAAGAACACTTTTTTTCTCAAGTAAATCTAAAGTGGTCCAATTCAATCTTACAAGAAAATAAAAATATATATATATGAATTTTTTTTTTTAAATAACTAAAAATATTATTTATTTTTGCAAGAAAAAAAAAAACTCATTCATTTTATTTCAAGTATCATGGCTTCAATTTTTCGATATTTGGTAATAATTAATGGACTCTGACTAAGAAAACCTTTTCTTGACTTCAAATATTAAAATCCGAATGAGAAAGTCTATATCATGATTTCCGGTGTTTATCTCATTGGTTAGGTAAATTTTCGAGCTAAGAAATTTTATTTATTTTTTTACACATAAAGGTTTGCTTAATTTCGAAATTACCAAATTTCTATCTATTTAAATTCCCGCCATCTGAAGGAAACAAAAGATTTAAAAACATTGAGATTATAATGTTGCGTTTCCAATTCCGAATTGGAGTTCTAATTAGATTATATATATATTTTTTGAAGTGTTTAGGATTAAGAGCAACGAATACCCAATTCTATTTGGACTTTGAAAGATGGCTATATAATACAACTCTAGTTCAATTTTCGTATTTCATTGGTTTTTCGTATTTGATTTGACAGTGCAAGAATGGAATCAGATAGTGATGTCTTCAAGACTTTAGATTTGATCTCATTGTTCTCTCCTAATCGATCGATCATTGAAAACTCTAAGATTAAAAGCTGTGAGAATAGTATGACATCGAATGAAATGAGTAGGAAGAGGAGGAAAAATACTTATGAATCTGATCATAATCCACAGATGAAGAGGCAAAAAGAAATAGTGTTTTCGAAGACGATTGAGATGTCGACGGCGTTGCAAGAGCGAATTGCTGAATTGGGTGGCTTCGACATCCAAATTGTGACTCAAAAGAAATTGCAAGACACTGATATGAATAAGAACCATGGTCGATTATTGATTCCATTCGGAAAACTCATGAATGACTTTGCTATAGAAGATGAGAAAAAGATGTTAAGCAAACATAACAAAAAAAATCATAAAAACAAGAATGGAATGATGGTGTTGATAATTGATCCTCTGCTAAGAAATAGACATATTGGGTTGAAAATATGGAAGGTTGGGAACCACGATACCTATTGCTTGGTATCTGAGTGGAATTCTTTAGTCCGACACAATTCACTTGAAAGTGGAGATTACATCCAACTTTGGAGTTTCAGATCAAATAATGATGCTTTTATAACTGACCCTCAAAATCAAGCGCATGACCTCCAATCTTTGTTTTGCGTTGGTTAAGCTTGACATCTCCGAGGGAATCTTCAAATTTATTTGATTTAGTTAATGCCATAGGATTAATATCCATTGAATTAGACCCTAGAATTTGTTAAACGTTACAATTTCTATCATCTACACATTTTTTGATAATTCATCTATCTATACTCACTAATTCTAGTGATATTAAGTTTTGTACCTAAATTTGATCAATACAAAATTTAGTACCTGATAATCTTTGAAATTCCATTAGTTTTGTACCTTACATTCAATAATGGATCTAGAAATTCATGTAACCGTGACACAAATATATATCATATTTAGATTAAGTATTACTAATTATAAAATTCATTTTTTATGGCCTCATTTACATAGATATATATATGAAAAAAAAATCATTCCATCAAATATAGTGACAAGCTTTTCGCTCTGTGTGTGTATATATATTGACAAGTTCGTCCGTGATGTATTTTAATTAATCACAACTATTTCGAAAAAAAAAATTAGAACTCGTTTGATTTGATTCTTAGTCCTTAATTTTTTTAGATTGTGTTTGTTTTTCTTACCGTTTTTTCCTAATGAATTTTCATCTTTTACAAGAAAATGTTTGAATCTCTAGTCAAATTTAAAGAAAAAATATAAGTTTTTAAATTTTTTGTTTAAAAATTAATACGTGGTTTGAATTTTGAAAACATCTCAAAAACGAAGTTCTCACTTGGTAACCATTTCGTTTTTTATTTTTTGGTTTTGAAAATTAAGCCTATTTTCCTTCTATTTTTTTTACAATAATTTGCATCTTTTTTAATTATAATGGTTGAATTCTTAGTCAAATTCCAAAAAATAAAATAAGATTTTAAAAGCTACTTTTTTGTTTTCAAAATTTTGCTTGATTTTTTAAATGATAAGTAGATAATAAATAAAAAAAATTTGGAGGTGGAAGTAGTGTCTTTAGGCTTAATTTTAAAAAATAAAAAACAAAAACCTAGAACCCGTTTGGTAACGATTTTTTTTTTTTTTTTTTTATAGACACTATTTCCAAACTTTTTTTATCTACTTTTTACCCATGGTTTAAGAAACTAAGCCACTAAAAAAAATAGCTTTCAATTTTTTTTTTTTTTTTTTTTTTGTAATTTAGTTAAGAAATCAACTATTGTATCCAAGAAAAATGCAAATCATTGTAAGAAATGTGGATGAAATAAGCTTAATTTTTCAAAAACAAAAACGAAAAACTAATGTCCCGTTTAGTAATCATTTTGTCTTTTGTTTTTGTTTTTAAAACTAAGCCTATAGACACTACTTGCACCTCCATATTTCTTTATTTACTATTTACTTTTCCCTCCTACACAAATGATTAGGATCAAACAATCTATGACATATCACAACAGTTGTAACTATTCCACAAAGCGGGTTGTATCCGTAGCATTACCAGGATAAGGTTTCCCTCCTATATCCATATACTACAGACCATTTTGGTTGTCATTTAAGACATGATTTACTTGTATGTCACTACATACATGCTTAAGTTAGGGATATTAAGTTTATTGGGTTGTGGTAAAATAAAAAATATCTAAATGTGCAAAGTCAAGAAGTGAAGTAAATATCATATATATTATACATCACAAGTGTTCTTATAAATTTGTTTACAAACTACAGGATACGAGACTTTAGGGCACAAACCCCAACAGTATGTAGACGATATACTACTCATTGGGAATGATGTAAGTCTACTGACTACAATTAAGAGCTGGCTAGTGATCTAATTCAAAATGAAAGATTTGAGAGAGGCTCAGTTTGTTCTAGGTATACAGATCTTTCGGGATCGTAAGAACGAAGTCCTAGCACTATCTCAGGCATCGTACATTGACAAATTGTTGCTAAAGTACTCAATGTAGGACTCCGAGAGGGGCCTACTACCGTTCAGGCATGAAGTCACTTTATCTAAGGACATGTGTCCTAATATGCCTCAAGAGGTTGAGGAAATGAGACGGGTTCTATATGCATCTGTCGTTGGTAGTTTGATGTATGCGATGCTCTGTAATGACCAGACATCTGCTATGCTGTGGGCATAGTCAGTAGGTAATAGTCTAACCCAGGCCAAGGTAATGGCCCGCAGTGAAGAACATCCTCATGTATCTTCGGAGAACGAGGGACTACATGCTCGTGTATGGATCTAGGGATTCGATCCTTACTGGTTACAGGATTCTGACTTCTAGACTGATAAAGACTGTCATAAGTCCACATCAGAGTCAGTCTTTACTCTTAATGGAGGAGTTGTAGTGTGGTGAAGTACTAAGCAGGGGTGCATCACTGACTCCACTATAGAGGTGGAGTACGTAGCGTCTTACGAAGCTGCTAAATAGGCCGTATGGCTCAGGAAGTTCTTGACATAACTGAAAGTTGTTCCAGATATGTCTCAGCCGATCACTTCTATTGTGATAATAGTGGGGCTGTGGTGAACTCTAAGGAGCCTAGGAGTCACAGGCGCGACATACACATAGAGCGAAAGTATCATCTGATCCGCGAGATAGTGCATCGAGGGTACATGATCGTCACGAAGATCGCTTCAGACAACAATTTTGCTGACTTGTTTACGAAGGTTCTCACGACTACAATGTGAGGGTCACCTTCAGAGCATGGGTCTACAGGACCGCCTGCAGCTGGACTAGGGCAAATAGGAGATTTTCTTGTACTGGGCTTTTATGTCATAGTTTATTGTTTTGTACACCACACTTTACTTTAGGACAAGTGGGAGATTGTTGGGGTTCATGCCCTAAAGTCTTGTGTCCTGTAGTTTGTAAACAATTTATACGAAAGCTTGTGATGTAAAATAAATGATATTTACTTCACTTCTTGATTTTGCTCATCTGAATGTTTTATTTGTTTTATTCACAAAGCAATAAACCTAAAATCCTTGGTTGTCTTTATGTAACTTAAGCATGTATGTGGTGACATATAAGTGGATCATGTCTTAAGTGATAACCAAAATGGCCTGTAGCATATGGATATAGGAGGGAAACCTTATCCTGGTAATGCTACGGATACAACCCGCTTTGTGAAATAGTTACAACTGTTGTGATATGTCATAGATGGTTTGATCCTAATCATTTGTGTAGGGGACATGCGAGCGGGAGTATCCTATATAAAGAGTTTGTATAAGACCTGACCACGAAGTGTTAATGTCTCATTATATAACACTATTCATGACAGAGACTTCACTTTACTAGGATGACCATAGCTCCTCAATCCTGAGTGAGTTAGGAAATCCTGCCATTGAGGGAAATTCTTTGATTTACATGGGTGCGAGTGGCCAAGTCGCCGACTCAAACCTACCACTTTGGGGATTTGTCTGATTTGGGAGTTAGGAACTCAGCTACACAAGATGAAATTCATTCCTTCCCCGTAGCAGGGGTAAGTATATAGATAGCTCCCTTAAAGGCTGATTCCAGGACTTGAATGATGTGGCGCCACACACCTTCTCATGGCTTGAGAGGTATTCACACATAGTTGGACTATGTTGTATTGTTCGATAGAGGGATCAGTGGTACTTAAGGAGTGAGATGTAACTACAGGGAAAAAATGGTAAATTGGCCTAACTGTACCTACGAGCATCTGTGAAGGGTTATCGTACTCATGATTGGTTATATCCAATGGACATAAAAATATATCTATGGTAACAAGAGTTCAACTGTCAGTCTTTAGTGGAATGTTTGGCAGTTAACGAATGGTGGATCTCGTGGCTAAAGAGTTTAGTCAGCTATTCATGTACCATTGGAGCTTCGAGTCATAGGTCCATAAGGTCCCCTTGGTAGCTTGGATACAAGTTAAGAATCAATTTTTGGATCAGTTTGAAATGTTCAAATTGACAAGAGGGAGTTCGATTATATATGATATAATTGAAATGGTTAATTATATATGATATGATTGACTAATTGTATGAGATACATTATTTTGAATGAAATTGGATATAAATATGATTTATATCAAGTAGAGGAGAAACACTATAGTTGATATATGATATTAAACTATAGGTTAAGAATATAATATGATTATATTAATTAATTAATTAATTAGGCGGTTATGAGATAATTGGCCGAGTTCTTCTCCGAATTCGTGTGAAAGTGAAAGTTCGATGAAGTTCTTGTAATTAAAGAATGAAATAAAAATAGTTTTCATTTTGCAAGAGTTCCAAAAATTCCCTCATGGTGTGAAAAACTTCGATCGCTTAGTGTTGAGAGCCTATACGATAGCGCCCACCAACTAAACGATCGCACACCCGCATTTCTAAACGATCGCCCGCGATTTCTTAAACGATCTCTTACCTTTCTAGAAGATCGCTTAGTGCGTCGAGCGTAACTAAACGATCGCTTATCTTTTGATAGAAGATTGCTTAGCTTACCTACACAATCGTATACCCCGACCTAAACGACCAAGCACCCAACTATACGATAGTATTCCCTTTTCTCCCACTTGCTTGTTCATAGTACATGATCACTTTTCCTCCTCCCCTCTACCAATTCCATCAAAGTCCATCCTTTGGATTCTCACTCTGAGAATACTATGGGCTTCGAGTGGTGTTGTCGTCCTCTTTTGCTTGTTGTTCCTGTGTTGCTGATCGTATAGATGATCGTGGTGCTACTAGGCAATTGCTTGCTGGACGAGGAGGAACGAGAGGAGTTCGTTCACGTTGGACCGAGTTCTATTGAAGAAATCTTCAACTGGTGCGTTCTCTCGGTCTTTTGTATTTATCTTTTAAAGCATGCCAGTAATTAGTGTTTTCAATGCATAGCTGTTTGTTAGAATGTATGTGTGGAAATTCTGTAACAATGAAATCGGAAAGATCCGTTTCTGCTCATAGGTACTCTTGTTTAAGAGTTCCTTCACTTGGAGATCGACCCTTCAGATTGTTGATCTTCTTGGACGATCGGCCTATGGGCTTGTTGATCTTCTTGGACGATCGACCTTTAGGCTTGATGATCTTCTTGGACGATCGCCCTTTGGGCTTGTTGATCTTCTTGGAGGATTGACCTTTGGGCTTGATGATCTTCTTGGATGTTTAACAATTTAATCTCAATGTTGAACAATTTGATTTTGAATAAAATTTGGAGTATGGCCAAGTTTTAATTTGTGCTTTTATTCACAATTTAAATTTGATTTTAAATAAAATTTAAAATATGTTCAAATCTTAGTTGAGGATAAATTTAAGGAAAAAATCTAATAAAATCAAATTAAATAGAGAATTTGTTTAATTTAATTTTTTATTTTAATTTTAAATTAGGATAAAATCAAATTAGAAAATTTAATAAAAATTTAATATTTTAAATGAAATCTTTATTTGATTTGGATTTGCTAATTTGTTATGGAACCTAGGAAACCTCTATAAATAAGACCCCAAACCCCTCCATTATCCTTGTCCTATCCTCTTTTTCTAATATTTCGTTTCTCACCTTTTCCTTTCTTCCAACGTTTTCTTCCATTTTTTTAATGTTTTTCTTTTTTTATTTCTTTCTTTTTTCACTCTTTTTTTCCTTCCCATTTTTCCTCTTTTTTTTTTTTTTCTTTTTCTTTCTTCTTTTCTTTTTTTTTCTTTTCGTTTTTCTTTTTTTTAATATTTTTTTCTTTTTTGCAGAAGGTGATGTTCTATTTATTTTTTTTTTTGCAACAATTCCTCGATACGTGTCCGTCTCCTTGGTATACATAGGGATGATCCCAGAAAGGTCTACCTATTGTATCACCTCTTGTGCTCGTGCCTCTTGATCATCATGGGGGGCCCCGCAAAGGCTTACAACTCACCTATTTGATCACCCTAGGGACGATGCTGGAAAGGTCTACTTTGTATTACCGTTCGTGCATCTTGATCGTCATGGGGGAGGGGACCCACAAAGGCTTATAACTCTCCCATTTGATCACCTTAAGGACGACCATGGAATGGTCTACCTTGTATGGTCGCTCGTGCATTCTGATTTTCATGGGAGGAGTCCCCACAAAGGATTACAACTCCCCCATTCGATCACCTTAGGGATGACCCCGGAAAGTTCTACCTTGTATCATCATTCGTGCATCTCAATCGTCATGGGGGAGGAGGGATCTCAAATGCTTACAACTCCCTCATTCGATCACCATAGGGACGACCCCGAAAAGGTCTACCTTGTATCACCGCTCATGCGTCTTGATTGTCATAGAGGGCCCTGCAAAAGCTTACAACTCCCTCATTCGATCACTCTAGGGAAGACCCCCGAAAGGTCTACCTTGTATCGCTGTTCATGCATCCTGATTGTCATGAGGGCCTCAAAAAGGCTTACAACTCTCCCATTCGATCACTTTGGGGACGACCCCCGAAAGGTCTATCTTGTATCGTCGCTTGTGCATCTTGATCGTCATGGGGCGGGAGGGGGGCGCAAAGGCTTATAACTCCCCATTCGATCACCCTAAGGACGACCTCAGAAAGTTCTACCTATGTACATTTTAATCGTCATGAGGGGGGCCTTGGAAAGGCTTACAACTCCCTCATTCGATTAACCTAAGGATAACTCCGGAAAGGTCTACCCTATTATGTTACTCCTTGATCAATGTTTGAAGATAAGGCAAATATGCCATGGAGTATTGAAGATGAGGCGGATATGCCATCAAACTTTGATGGGGAGAATATGCCATCAAGCTTTTGAGTGGAGTCAAGTTGGTCGGAGTCGATCTCGCATATAAGGCAGAGCCGGACGGACCAGAGTTGTCCTCGCATATGAGGTGGAACCAAACTAACATTTTTTAAAAGGAAGTGAAGTTGTACCAATATTTTAGAGAAGGGGTGAAGTTGTACCAACATTTTTTAGAAGAAGCAAAGTTTCACTGATATGAATTGTGAAGATGAAGAGGAGCCGCAGACATGAATCGTTAAGATGAAGCAGAGCCACGCCATACACGAGAGATGAAGCAAGCCACACAAGACTTGGAAGATTAAGCGAGCCACGCTAGACTTGGGAGATGAATCGAGGCACGTCAGACTTGGTAGATGGTGCAGGCCATGCCAGACTTTGGAGATGAAGTGGAACCGTGCCATCAGTTTGGAGATGAAACGAAGCCACGCCATGACTTTGGAGATGAAACGAAGCCGCGCCAACATTTTGGAGAGGAAACAAAATCGGACCACAACTTTGGAGACGAACCGAAGTCACGCCATCAGTTTAGAGATGAAGCGAAGCCATGCCACGACTTTAGAGATGAAGCAAACCATGCCAGACTTTGGAGATGAAGCGAAGCCGTGCCATCATTTTGGAGATGAAGGGAAACTATGCCATGACGTTAAAGATGAAACGAAGCCACGCCACAACTTTGAAGATGAAATGAACCACGCCAGACTTTGGAGATGAAGTAAAGTTGCGTCATGATTTTGGAGATGAAGCAAAGTCATACCATCAGTTTGGAGATGAAGCGAAGCCATGCCACGACTTTGAAGATGAAGCAAACCACACTAGACTTTGGAGATGAAACGAAGCCGCATCATGATTTTGTAGACGAAGACATTGAAGATGGAACCAAGCCATGCACATCGACCATGAACTTGAAGATGAAGTGGAGCCATGTACACCGACCTTGAACTTGAAGACGAAGCGAAGCCATGCACACCGACCTGAAACTTGAAGATGAAGCGGAGCCATGCACACTGACATTGAAATTGAAGATGGAAATGGAGCCATGCACACCAATTTTAAACTTGAAGATTGTAGCAGAACCATGGACTCCGATCTTGAACTTGAAGATGGAAGTGGGGCCATGCACGCCGAACTTGAACTTGAAGATTTAGCAGAATTGATGGAGCCTCTGAACTTGAAGATGGAGAAGCATCGACGAGACCTTCGCATTTGAGTTTGACAAAGCATCGGTAAATCCTTTGTATTTGAGTTTGGCGAAGCATCGATGAATCATTTGCACTTGAGCTTGAAGAATCGGCGAATCCTCTGCATTTGAGCTTCAAGCATCGACGAATCCTCTGCACTTGAGTTTGACGAAGCATCGATGAATCTTCACATTGAGCTCAACTTCGCGACTTTAAGTATGAAGATGGCATTGCAAAGCCTTCATACTTGAGCATGAAGATGAAGCATCGATGAAACCTCTGAACTTAAAGAGGATGAGCATCGATGAAGCCTCTGAACTTAAAGATTGAAGAGCATCGATGAAGCCTCTGAACTTGAAGATGGAGGAGCATCCAAGTTTGATTTTGAAGAGGAAGCGAAGCACATTTCAAGTGTGTGCCTTTTATTTACTGTGCTAGCTCTTTACGAGGGATGAAGATCTTCAATCTGTTGTGTTGCCCCCAATAAGGATGGACATATTCAATCGTGAGTGTCATTCTTTAACGGGGAGGATCAACATCAATCTTGTAGTATCATACTTGGGTGGTTGTGGTGCCCTTTCTGATAGACAAAACTTAAATTTCTTTAAGTTACTTTCGTACTCTTAAAGAAAGGGATTAAATCATAACGTAGTTCAAGTTTTTTTTTTTAATTGGACTTAACTCGAAGTTTCTTTCAAGCTGTCTACGTACCCTTCACAATGATAGAGATTAAGTCATAACGTAGTTCAAAAAGAATGTTTTTTTATGCGTGACTAAACTTAAATTTCTCAAAGTTACTAACGTACCCTTTATAATGATAGGGATCAAGTCGTAATGTAATTTGTACAAAGATGTTTTTTTTTGGGGGGAGGGGGGGGGGGAGGGGCGACGTTCACATTTTAAGCTCATGCGGGCCAGGAGCATTATGCAGTTCGGGATCTTACAATGAGGAGCTTCTTCATTTAAACTTCAGAAGCTCTTATTTCATCATGGTTTTGATTATCCTCTTCATTTGTAGGATTCGTCAATATGATGAGTTTTGGCTTCACTATCAAGGAACCTTCTGTACTTATGGCAACAGAAAATTTCCTCTTCATGTGTGAAGGGACAAGATTGTGAATCTTTTCGTCGTTGTTTTCTTCATGTAATGACATTGCTTTCAAGAATTTCATCCTTCCTTTATGTTGATCGTTTGTTGTCTTGAGACGATCAAAAGCAGATGCTGAAGGTCGATCTTTCTTTGATGTGGATATACTTAGCCTTTTGAAGGCTGAAGTTCGAGTAGAAGTAGTCGTTGGCCATTGGTCTTCTTCTCCTACCATGGCCATACTCGATCTTTGAAAGACTGAAGATCGAGTACTTAAAGGCTTAATACGATCAAAGACAGAATTTCTTTGCTTCATTTCTTCTGAGTTGTTGACTTCTTCGGCAGTTATATGATTGTTGTCGACTTCCACTATGCCGACAGTGTGACAAGCAATAACTTCTGATATTTTCACTGGATGATTATTAAGAAAGCTTCTTGGGAGAAATTCTGCTACAGTTGCCAGCCGTCGGAATTGAGGGAAGTCTTTGTCTACTTTCTTAGCAGGCTTAGGCTTCCATGTCATCTTTTTGCCTTTCTTTTTGTGAGTCTTGTTCCTTCTTCTATAGCTTCGATAGGAACGCGACTCTTTTTGGGTGGAATTTGGCTGTCTTTTTTTTTTACGAGTCACAACTACCCACCATTCGTCGTCATCTTCAACGAGCTCATCTTTCTTTTTGAAATTTGTTGTTTGAACCTCTAGCTAGAGTCGAACAACTATAGGCTCGAAGGCTCCAAACTGGATCAGACTTTATCTTTGAGCATAAGACACAGACAATGTTGGAACACTTGAAGTCGTCACTACTATAGCATGATTTCTCTGAGCTACTTCATCAAAATCTAGCTCAATCTTCTTTTCATGAGCCAAGTTCAGAATTCGTTCCTTTAGCACGAATCACCTTTCAACTGGGTGACTAACGACCCAACGATACTTGCAGTAGTTAGGATCATCTACTTTTCCTATTTGTTTCGGTTACTTGCATTTTGACAGCTGAATAAGTTGTTTATCTAGTAGTTGCTCTAACATATCTGCCACATCAAAGTCAGGGAATGGAAAACCTTCTTCTGCCTTTCTTTAAGAGTTGGACGACACTTCTTGCCCTCATTGTGCCTTCTTTCAAATTTTTTTTGCTTCCCTTTGGAGGAGAATTTCAGTTGGGTCACATGAGCAACCATAGATTCTTTTGTGGCACTATCCACGATCTTTTCAGTGCTCTTGGCTTCATTCTTGTATTTTCTCCCTTCAAGGACTAGGAAATCTTTAGTTCCCCTGTTGGCAATGCTCAGCTCTATATCATGAGTGCGTGTTGCCAACTCCTCAAATGTATGATTACTTATAAGATGTAGAGAAGCTCTCAGTGCATGCCTTAAGTGAAATCTACACTACAAATAATTTAGTGAGTCTATCTTTGCAATCCAGACTCAAAGCTCTTCATCAGTTGATGTAATCGATGACTGTCTCTCCCTTCCATTGTTTGGTGTTCATCAGCTCCATCATGCTAACGTGCACCTTGTACTATAGAAGTAGTTCAAGAACTCCCTTTCTAGCTGTTCCCAACTATCAATCACTTATGGCTCCAAATCAGTATACCAATCGAAAGCATTTCCTTTCAAGGTATAGACGAACTGCTTGACTACCTGGTCTCTTTTGGGCTTGTTGATCTTCTTGGACGATCGGCCTTTAGGCTTGTTAATCTTCTTGGATAATCGCCCTTTAGGCTTCTTGATCTTCTTGGATGATCGGCCTTCGGGCTTATTGATCTTTTTGGAGGATTAGTTTCGTACGAGGCTTCCGGAGAAACTTGTTTCATGGAGTTGAACCTAAGTTGGTGTTGATGTTTATGTTAATTTGATGCGATGTGGTTCGATCTCTAGTGTTTGATCCTCTGATTCTTCCTCGATTGAATGCATACATTTGATGTATAGAAGCGAGAGTGTGGATGTTCTTGAGCTTCGAGTCTTGGAAGAATGCTTGTATCTTCAAAGAACTTTAGTCTTCAAGCGTGTTCAGAATGCTTGTATCTTAAAAGGACTTTAGTTTTCAAGCGTGTTTAGAATGTTTGTATCTTCAAAGGACTTCAGCCTTCAGAATGCTTGTATCTTCAAAGGACTTTAGTGTTCAGAATACTTGTATCTTCAAAGGACTTCAGTCTTCAAGCGTGGTAAGCTTTAGGAGTAAACAAGTCTTCTGATTGTAAAGAATTCCCTCTAAGCTCTCTGCACTTCAGAATTGTTGATGGTCTTTCAGGAGTCAAAAAGTCTTTTGATTGTAGAGAAATCCGTCTAAGCTCTCTAGAATGCAGAATTGTTGACCTCTACAAATGAAGAGAGCTCCTCTATTTATAAGGCTCTCAGGTGAGCTTCTTGGACTTAGGCTTAGTTGATCCACAGGCCTGGCCTTTGGGCCCAATTAGTTCGACTTGGGCTTGGTTGATCCATGGGTCTGGCCTTCGGGCACAATTAGTTGGACTTGGGCTTGGTTGGTCCATAGGTCTGACCTTTGGGCCTAATTAATCGAATTTAGTCATGATTTGACATTTGGGTCAAATTCAACCTATTTTTGGGCTTAGCAAAACTTTGACCCAAATAATAATATCAAATTGGGCTAAACTAATCTTTTATGATTCAACGGTCATAATAAAACCACGTGGCGTCATCGAAATTTGTCTTCAACTTCAATTCGGGACATATGTCAAGTCCTAATTGCGCCCAAATTTAATAATTTGGAATTTCGTCATTAAGTTAGTAAATGACGGGCAACTTGTCATTGGTCCAAATTTCATCATTCAACAGTGAGCATACACAAAATTATTTTATTCATTAAAATAAGTCTAAGCTTTAGTTTAATAAATTTGATAATTTAGTATAAAAATGGACGATATGACCAGTTTCGATGCAAATAATAATAATAATAATAATATTTTTTTTTCTAAATTTTCTTATATATAAATCATTTGCAACTTTCAAGAGACATGGCCAAAAAAATGAGAATATATTTGGAATCACTATATAAAATATAACATTTTTAATATATATCTTTTTGATTGGAATCAAGCCAACTTGAGGGACTCTATTGTTGGCAAATGATTGTTTTGAATATTGTATGACACTAAAGGAAATGATGATAACCACAATTCTAAAATTTCGTGTTGATTCATAGATTATATTTTAAAATGATATCAAAATTATATTAAAAATTTTGGATTGATGTTCATAATATGACTTTTTCTTTTCAAAAAAGATAATGGCAGAAATATTGATAATACATGGAAAAATAAAAATAAAAAATTCTAAAAACCACCTCTAAAATATGATAGTAGTTGTAATTACACCCTCAAACTTTCATTTTAAAAAAATAGAGCTCTCAAACTTAAATACCTACTAAAATAGATTTTCAAACTTACAAAAGTTGTAGAAATTTGACATTAAATGATAAAAGTTGAACCCTCAAACTTACATAATTATTTCAATTACTACAATTATATAAGTTTGAAGACTCAATTTTTATAATTTATTTTGAGGGTATAATTACAACTACCACCTTATTTACAAGATGATTTTTACTATTTATCCGATATAATAAATGATAAAAGATATGGGTAGGAAATTGCCAAAAATAGAGGTCAAAAGTTTCTATAAATAGTTTTAATTACTTATTTTTATATTATTTCATTTTAGTGTTTCCTTTCTTTTCTGGTCATTGTCCAATATATAACTTTCTTCTGTTCTATTGCCACATTTTTTATTTAATTTTATAGAAATTATATCAACATATGATTTAAAACTATAATTTTTGACATATTGCAGTTAACATTTAGGGGGCGTTTGGGGCAAGAATTATCTTAAGACTATAATAACCACTTCTTACTATAATAAATACTATTTCAAAACCCCCAATTAGGTATAATCAATACTATTTCAAAACTCTCATTTGCTACATTATTTACTATTTGATACAATTTTTACTGTTTTACATTTATAATTTTTTATTCTTTACTACAGTGTTTACTATTTCCTTCTCAAATTATAATAGTTTACATCTCAAACACATATTATTATAACTCAAACTAAAATAATCTATACCACAAACACAAACTATTATAATCTACCTATAATAATCCAAAATTTTAGTGACGAACTTTTCGCCCCAAACATCCCCTTATATGACTTTATAAAATTCTCTAAAAAAAAGTTAAAAATAAATAGTCAAGGATAAGCTAGTTCATTCCACTACAAGATCATAGGTTAGTTTCTCTCACTCTACATATTATCAAATAAAATCAAATATTAAGGTTCCGTTTGGTAACCATTTTGTTTATTTGTTTTTGTTTTTGAAAATTAAGTTTATGTACACTACTTCTATTTTCAAATTTCTTCATTTGTTATCTACTTTTCACTAATGGTTCAAAAAATCAAGTCAAATTTTGAGAACTAAATAAATTAGCTTTCAAAAAGTTGTTTTTGTTTTTGAAATTTGGCTAAGAATTCAACCATTGTACTTAAGAAAGATGTAAATCATTGTAAGGGATGTGAATGAAATAGACTTAATTTTCAAAAACAAAAATAAAGACCAAATGGTTACCAAATAGAATCTAAGTAATTTAAAATCCACTCTTAACATAGTTGAGTGATATCTAGACGTTTATCTCTTTATGCATTGCATTTTTAGTTATGCAAATCTAGAGGAAAAAAAAAGTTTAAAATCTTAATTATGTTGGAAAATTGAGGAGTACAATGGGAACACAGATGATAATAAAATATAATATTCAATAAATATAATATGATAATAAAATAAACAAACATAATGTATAAATAAATAAAATAAAATAAAATAATAAAATGAGAAATGAGAAAATTCTTAAATTTCTCCATTTTCTCCAATTTGTATGGAATTTGCCCAATGTGCATGTCATTTTAAGATCCACCAAATGCCACTATTTATAGGCAAAGTGGCAACTAGGATGTGGACTTACATGGACAACAAACATGAAAAATTACAAGGCACATGGACAACATAGAGGGTGACACATGGTGTTTGGGACACTAAGCAATAGGCATCTATTTATTATTATTATATTTACAATACTCTATATTGGATGCTCATATATATATGAAATATGCCTCGTTAAAACCTTACTAGGAAAAACCCAATGGGAAAAAACGCTAGTGAAGAAAAAAATAGTACTTATTTCATATAATATATACTTATAAAATAATACAATATATTTACTCCCCTCATGAAAACATCACTTAAGATCTCTGAGTCGCTGCATTCTAATGTTGTGCACCAATTTTTCAAAAGTTACGGTTGGTAATGCCTTTGTAAATAACTCTGCGAGATTATCCTTCAAACAAATTTGTTATACAGTGATGTCGCCATTTTCTTCAAGATCATGAGTGTAGAAAAGCTCCGTTGAAATATGATTTGTTCTATCTCCTTTAATATATCCTCGTTGGATTTGGGCTATCCAAGCTTGGTTGTCTTTGTATAATATTATTGGAATATTTTTATTAGAAGACAAGCCACAAGTTTCACAAGTTTCACAAATGTGTTGAGTCATTCACCTTAGCCATACACATTCTCAACTAGCCTCGTGAATTACAAGATTTCAACATCATTTAAGGAAGTGACTGTTATAGTTTGTTTCATCGATCGCCATAATATAGCAGTTCCTCCACATGTGAACAGATAACCTGTTTGAGATCTAGCTTTGTGTGGATCAGATAAATATCCAATAAGCTTTAGTTTAATGAATTTGATAATTTAGTGTAGAAATAGTAGGACCCTTTTGGAAGAGCTATTGGGTATGTCACACAGGTTTTCTTATATATAAATCATTTGCAACTTTTAAGAGACATGGCCAAAAAATGAGAATATATTTGGAATCACTTTATAAAATATAACACTTCTAATATATATCTTCTTGACATGGAATCAAGCCAACTTGAGGGACTCTATTATTGGCAAATGATTGTTTTGAATATTCGATGACACTAGAGGAAACGGTGATAACCACAATTCTCAAATTTCGTGTTGATTCATAAATTATATTTTAAAATGATATCGAAATTGTATTGAAAAAATTGGATTGATGTTCATAATATGACTTTTTTTTTTTCCAAAAAAGATAATGGCAGAAATATTGATAATACATAGAAAAATAGGAAAAAAAATTTGTAAAAACCACCTCTAAAGTATGATAATAGTTGCAATTATACCTTCAAACTCTCGGTTCAAAAAATGGAACTCTCAAACTTAAATACGTACTAAAATTAGATTTTCAAATTTACAAAAGTTGTAGAAATTTGACGTTAAATGATGAAAATTGAACCCTCAAGCTTATACAATTGTTACAATTTCTACAATTATGTAAATTTGAAGACTCAATTTTTATAATTTAAAGTTTGAGGGTATAATTACAACTACCATAAAATGATTTTTATCATTTACACATATAATTAATGATAAAAGATACAGGTAGGAAATTTCCAAAAATAGAGTCCAAATGTTTTGATAAATAGCTTTAATTACTTATTTTTACATTATTTCATTTTAGCGTTGCTTTTCCTTCCTGATCATTTTCCAACATATAACTTTCTTCTGTCTATAGCCACATTTTTAATTTGATTTTATAAAATTTTGATCAACATATGATTTACAATTATAATTTTTGACATATTGTACTCAATATTTAGAGGTCATTTGCGGCAGAACTATCTTAACACTTCTTACTACAGTAAATACTATTTCAAAATCCCCAATTAGCTACAGTCAACAATTTTTCAAAACTCTCATTTGTTATCGTATTTACTGTTTGCTACAATTTTTTATTATTTTACATTCATCATTTTTTTATTCTTTGATACAATGTTTACTATTTTTTTTTCTCAAACTAAAATAGTTTACATCTCAAACACATATTATTATAACTCAAACTAAAATAATCTATACCTCAAACACAAACTATTATAACTCATCCATAATAATCCAGAACTTTAATAACCAATTTTTTGCCCCAAACATCCCCTTATATGACTTTGTAAAATTCTCTAAAAGAAAAAAGTTAAAAATAAATAGTCAAGGATAAGCTTGTTCTATCAACTATAAGATCATAGGTTAGTTTCTTTCACCCTACATATTATTAAATAAAATCAAATATTAAGGCTCCGTCGGATAACAATTTTTTTTTTTTTAAAAAAAATTAAGCTTGTGGACACTACTTCTACTTCCAAATTTCTTCATTTGTTATCTACTTTTCACCGATGGTTCAAAAAATCAAGCCAAATTTTGATAACTAAAAAAAGTAGCTTTCAAAAAATTGTTTTTGTTTTTGAAATTTGGCTACAAATCCAACCATTGTAGTTAAGAAAGATGCAAATCATTGTAAGGAACGTGGATGAAATAGGCTTAATTTTTAAGAACAAAAAAAAAATCAAATGATTACCAAATAGAATCTAAGTAATTTAAAATCCACCCTTAGCGTAGCTGAGTGATATCTAGACGTTTATATCTTTACGCGTTGCATTTTCAGTCATGCAAATTTAGAGGAAAAAGACTTTAAAATCTTAATTATGTCGCGAATGTGAGGAGTACAATGGAAGCACGGATGTTAATAAAATATAATATAATAATAAAATAAATAAAACATAATATATAAATAATATAAGAAAATGAGAAATGAGAAAATTCTTAAATTTCTCAATTTTCTCCAATTTGTATGGAATTTGCCCAACGTGCGTGTCATTTTAAGATCCACCAAATGTCGCTATTTATAGGCAAAGTGACAAGTAGGATGTAGACTTACGTAGACACCAAGCATGAATAATTACAAGGCACATGGACAACATGAAGAGTGACATATGGTTTTTGGGACACTAAGCAATGTGCATCTATTTATTATTATAATATTCATAATACTACCCCTTAGATGCTCATATATATATGAAATATGACTTGTTAAAACCTTACTAGGAAAAACTCAATGAGAAAAAATCCTAGTGAAGGAAAAAAAATACATATTTCGTATAATATATACTCCTAAAAGAATACAATATATTTACTCCCCTCATGAAAACATCACTTAAGATCTCTGAGTCACCGCATTCCAATGATGTGCACTAATTTTTCAAAAGTTATTGTCGGTAATGCCTTTGTAAATGAGTTACCTTATTATCCTTCGAACAAATTTGTTGTACAGTGATGTCGCCATTTTCTTAAAGATCATGAGTGTAGAAAGCTTCGGTGAAATATGTTTTGTTTTATCTTC
Organism: Benincasa hispida; assembly: GCF_027475165.1. Taxonomy (NCBI): domain Eukaryota; kingdom Viridiplantae; phylum Streptophyta; class Magnoliopsida; order Cucurbitales; family Cucurbitaceae; genus Benincasa; species Benincasa hispida. The sequence goes on from NC_143481.1 coordinate 6,071,851, forward strand.
TTTAATATATCCTCCTTTGATTTGGGCTATGCAAGCCCCGTTGTCTTTGTATAATATTGTTGGAAGATTTTTGTTAGAAGATAAGCCACACGTGTTACGAATGTGCTGAGTCATTGACCCTAGCCATACACATTCTCGACTAGCCTCGTGAATTACAAGAATTTCAACATGATTTGAGGAAATAATTGTTATAGTCTATTTCATCGATCGTCATGATATAGCGATTCCTCCACATGTGAACAGATAACCTGTTTGAGATCTAGCTTTATGTGGAACAGATAAATATCCAGAATCTGCATAGCCAACTGGATCAAAATTTGATTTATTTGAATAAAACAAACCCATATCGATTGTTCCTCGGAGATAATGGGGTATACGCTTAATTCCTTTACAATATCTTTTGTAGTAGAAGAATTATATCTACCTAATAAATTTACTGAAAATGCAATATCTGGTCTTGTATTATTAGCAAGATATATAAGTGCACCAATTGAACTAAGATATGGTACTTCAAGACCAAGAAGTTCTTCATTATCTTCCCGAGGTTGAAATATATCTTTCTTTATATCCAATGAACGGATTTCCATTGGAATATTTAATGGATATGCTGTGTCCAAATAAAATCTTTTCAAAATTTTTCCTGTATAAGACTATAAGTTGACTAATGAATATATATTTCATCTGCTAAATTCTCAACTTGCAAACCAAGGCAAAATTTTCTTTTTCCGAGATTTTTCATCTCAAATTTTTTTCTTAAGATATTCTATTGTTTTTGAAAGCTTATTAGGAGTTCCAATTATATACAAGTCATCAACATATATAGTTATAATAGTAAATTCTAATTGTGATTTTTTTTATAAACACAGACATATTGGATTATTTTGATATCCTTCTTTCAATAAATATCCACTCAGGCGATTGTACCAAATCCATCCTGATTATTTCAATCTATATAGTGATCTCTGTAACTTTATTGAATACCATTCCCGGGAATTTGATGTATATGTTTCAGGTACCTTAAATCCTTCTGGGATTCTCATATAAATATCATTATCAAGATATCCGTAAAATATATTGTGACTATATCCATAAGATGTATATCTAGACTTTTGTACACAGTCAAGCCAACTAAATATCTTAGTGTAATTGTTTCCACTGTTGGGATTGATGTCCTAATTCTCCCAGAGTCTCGTTGTTTTGTAAAGATACACATTGTTCAATGAATAAAATAAGTGTTATTTAATTCTGGCATTTATTCATATCTAAAAAATAAAGCTCCTTGGTTATCCTATGTGAACTTAAGAATGTATATGTGATATACAAGTGGATCATGCCTTGATAACCTAAATAGGTTTGTAGTATAAGAATTAAGGTGGGATACCTGATCCTAGTGACAATACGGATACGGCTTGCTTTGTAAAGGTTTGCAACTATTGTAAACTACTACAGATGGTAGATCCTAACCATTCATGTGGAGACGTGGAGCGGGGGTGTCCTATACAAAGAGTTTTTATAAGACCTGGACCATGAGATGACTAGACTCTGTATATAACGTCGTTGATACTAGAGACTTGCATCTCACCTAAATGACCATAAGTGACACGACCTCAATCCTGAGTGTTTTGAGAACTCCTGCCTTTGAGGGCGGTCCTTTGATTAATATGGGTGAGAGTGGCCAGATTGCCAATTCAACATACCTACCTTTTTGGGGACTTGTCTGATCTGGGAGCTGGGAACTCAATCCACAAGATGGAATTCACTTCTTTCCCAGTAGGGATAAGTAGATAGATTGATCCCTTAAGGGCTTATTTCGGGGCTTAAACTTAGTAGCCACAGCTTCTCTTTGGAAGAGAAGACTCAGTCATAGTAGGACTATGACTTATGTTCATTAGAGGTATTAGTGGTACTTAAAGAGACAGATGTAACTACGGGGGCATAACGGTTATTGGCTTAGATGTACTTATGAGTGATCTGTGAAGGGTTGTCGCACTACTCATTGGTTAAGATTGACACATAATATATCTATGGTAAAGAGTTCAGTTGTCGGTCTTTAGTGAAGTACCTAGCAGTTAATGGATGGTGGATCCCGTGACTAAAGAGTTTAGTCAGTTATTCACGTACCGTTGGAGCTTCGAGCTACAGGTCCATGTGGTCCCCTTGGTAGCTCAATGGATTCAGTTGAGGATCAGTTCTTGGTATTGATTTGAAATGTTCAAATTGACAAGAGGTATTTTGATTATATATGATATAATCGGTATGATGTATGAGATACATCTAGTGGAGGATTGATGTAAATGAGATTTACATTAAGTACTATGGAATAGAAAAAGAACTATGGTTTATATGTTTCATGAGATGAAATATTAAAACTATAGGTTATAAATATATTATGATAAGTTGGTTATCATTTATGTTTATAATAATATTAATTATTGGATAATTAATTATTTTTCTTTTAAATAACCAAAGTAGTAGGTGGTTATTGAATCATGGTAACCGTGAGTTTAAAAGGACAATGGTTGTCCTATTTTCAAAAGAAGTTTTAAAAATGCTAAAAAGTTTTGAGTTTTCTCTCTCACGCAAAAGAAACTCATGAAGTTGTCAAGTAAATTCAGATTTACTAGACGATGGTTGGGCGAGCTAAACGATCGTGCAGAGTAGAGCTAAACGATCGTGAAGTATTTACTAAACAATTGCATAGTTTTGTTAGACGATCGCTGGCCTAAGGTAATCGATCGTGTAGAGTCTGTAAGCGACAGACTGAGCTAAACGATGAGCAAAACGACTGCATAGCTTTTTCTAGACGATCGCTTAGCTTTATCTAAACGAGGGCATCGACCTATACGATAGGTCTCCACCATCTCCCACTTGCCCAGTCGTGTATGCAATCGGTGTTTCCTCCGTTCGTCTACCTCATCCCAAATCTGAACAGAGCCCACCCTCTGGATTCTCACATTGGAAATACCAAGGTAGCCCTTTTGGTGGTGTCAGACTCTACTCGACACCGTTGAGGTTTTCTGGAGGCCGTTCATGGTGCTGTGGAGGTCGTTCGTGTTACAGAGGAGATCGTTGAGGACGATGCGAAGAGTTTGTGCTGTGTTGCGGTCGTGTAGATCGAGCGTTCGAGGTTGCTATTGTTTGAGCGGTCGTGCGCATCCGAGCGTAGAGACGCTTTTACCTATGTGCGTAGAGTTTTTCTCATTGTTCATGTATTGTTCATGCTGTAATTTCTGCATTTGAATTGTATAACCGTTTGTTGGAAGTTGACTGTAAATGCATTGTTCATTCATGATTGTAATTTGGAATAATCTTATTCCGCTGCTCATGGAAATATCGCTTCCGATTTTCTTCATCTACCAGCAGTGAATTGTCTCCCCATAATCAATACCAGGTCTTTGTGAAAAACCTTATACAACTAGCTTTGCTTTATATCTTGTGACCTCATTATTTTCATTTCTTTTCCTTACAAATACCTATTTGTATCCCATGGATTTAACACCTTCTGATATTCAGACTACTAGTCCAAAAACCTGACGTTTTGAAAGTGAATTTAATTCTGCCCTTGATTGCTCTTTCCATTGAAGCCAATATTTTCCATGTTGACATTCTTTAATAGATTTTGGTTCAGGATTCTCATTTTCAGATATAATATCAAGAGCAATATGATACGCAAAAATGTTGTCAATAATTACATTAGTACGATTCCATCTTTTTCCTGATATGTCATAGTTGATTGAAATCTCATTATTATCATTAAGTATTTCACCTTCATCACTAGTCATGTCGAGGGTTTCTTCATAGGTATTTACATCCTCAACAAAGTCTTTTTCATTATTAATTATTTTTCGTTTTCGAGGATTTTTATCTTTGGAACCCGCTAGTCTACCACACTTCTGTCGTGTTCCAAACTCATTAGTAACAACTTGTTGTGTTGAGATATCAATTTTTTATGGAACATTTGCAGCTGGTATATATGACTTAGTTACTTTCTTTTCATCTATAAATGCATCTGGTAATTGATTTTCTATATTTTGCAATGAATTATTTTTTGAACTTCAAGTTCATAATGATCTGTATAGGGATCTAAATGAGACAATAACGATACATTCCATGCAATTTATTTTTCTAATTTCTTAATTCCTCCCTCTAATGTTGAAAAATTTGTCTCATTAAAATGACAATCAGCCAAACGTGCAGTAAATACATCAATCATCAAGGGTTCAAGATATTTAATAATTGATGGAGTATCATATCCAATTTAATAATTGATGGAGAATCATATCCAACATATATTCCTAACCTCCTTTGATGACCCATCTTAGTGTGTTGTGGTGGAGCAATTGGAACATATATTGTACATCTAAAAATTATCTTATGAGAAATATTTGGCTCATGATCATAAGCTAATTATAGTGGCAAATTGTAAATATGTCTGGATTCATAAGTTAATTGTAATGGAAAATTATGTCCTGGATGACCTAATCGGTCATGTCAAATTGTAAATATGTCTAGATTTATGAACTTCAGGTTCATTGTTGCATGTGTTTCAATTACTCGTATATGAATATAATATAATCCAGAAGATAAAACAAACAACTCCTCCAATATACGTTTTTTATTTGAGACAGTGGATATGATATATAGATATTTCACATTAGTCTTACTACCAATCTCAATATGATAACCACTGCAATGTATATTTTAAAACTTAAAAGATTTCTTTTTGATTGACTAAAGAACAATGCATTGTCAATCGTAAATTTTGTTCCTCTAGGCAAAATAATATTTGCTTTTCCAAAACCTTCGATCAGGTTTGCAGAACCTGATATCATATTGACTTTTGCTTTTAGTATTGTCAATTTGGAAAATTATTTTTTACTTATAAGTATTGATGTGTAGTTGCACTGTCTGTCAGACATAGATTTTCTTTGCTCATTTTTTAAATACCCAACATATGAAAATTATCTATGTTTCTCCACTAAAGGAAAATAATTACAATAAAAAAAACATCACTTAAAATATACAAAAGTTACTAAAAAAACATGAAGATAGATTTAAAAAAATAATAATAATAATATTAAGTCTAGATATTCTCAAAGTACAAAAAAAAAAAAAAAAAAAAAAAAAAAAAAAAAAAAAAACATCTGTTGTTCCATCAACTGTGTCAATCTTCTATTTAGGAGATTCAAAGAAGTCTACCACATCCAAATATTTCATGTGGGATGGGTCAAATATGTCATTATCCTGGTATGCAAAGTTTGCTTCCACATTTTTCTCTTTTTCCATCAGGGAGGCTTGATAGAGGTCAACTAAGCGTTTTGATGTACGTCAAGTATGTGACCAATGCCCAGTCATTCCACATCGGAAGCATTTATTTTTAACACTCTTTGAACTTTTATTTTGTGGAGCTTTTTCTTTGTGATAATCATTTTGCATGGTTCTTTTGAAATTTGAATAATTAGAGCGACCACCATGAAAATAATAATAAGTTCTTCCTCTACCACGGTCATGACCTCGACCACGATAATGACCACGACCTCAACTACAATTATTAACATTCACAACATTCACTTCAGGGAATGGTGTTGTTCCTGTTGGTCGAGATTCATGATTTTTCATCAATAACTCATTATTTTGTTCAACTGCGAGAAGACATGAAATCAATTCGTAACACTGTTTAAAACCTTTCTCTCGATATTGCTACTGTAGGAGCATATTCAAGACATAAAATATAGAAAATGTCTTCTTTAACATATCAGAATCAGTAATTTTCTCTCCACATAATAACAATTTCGAATTGATTTTAAATAATGCGGAGTTGTAATCACTTACTGATTTAAAATCTTGTAGCCTCAAGTGTATCTACTCATAATGAGAAGAATAACTATTTTTTGATGGTCATACCTCTCTTTCAAATTTTTTTGCAAGGTACGGGGATAGTTTATTGTAAGATACTCCATTTTCAATCCCTCGTGGATATGATAACGAAGGAAAATAATAGTTTTTGCTTTGTTCTGACTAGATGTTGTATTTTCTTCTTTAATAGTCTTCTCAAGATTCATAGCATATAGAAATATATGAGCATCTATTTATTAATATAATATTCATAATATAACTATCCTTTTTCGTTATTTTTATTAATCGAAGGTGATGAAGTAAAGGACACATTCTTTCCTCGCTTTGCCTTTCTAAAAAATTCTAAAACATCATTAAATTCGAATCTACTTTCTTTCATGATATCCCTTATAGTAATATATGTTAATTTATAACTGACTCTCAAAATCAAAAAATGATGCTTTTATAACTGACCCTCAAAATCAAGCGCATGTGACCTCCAATCTTTGTTTTGCATTGGTTAAGCTTAACATCTCCGAGGGAATCTTCAAATTAATTTGATTTAGTTAATGCCATAGGATTCATATCCATTGAATTAGACCCTAGAATTTGTTAAACTTTACAATTTCTATCATCTACACATTTTTTGATAATTCATCTATCTATACTCACTAATTCTAGTGATATTAAGTTTTGTACCTAAATTTTATCAATACAAAATTTAGTACCTGATAATCTTTGAAATTCCATTAGTTTTGTATCCTACATTCAATAATGGATCTAGAAATTCATGTAACCGTGACACAAATATATATCATATTTAGATTAAGTATTACTAATTACAAAATTTATTTTTTATGGCCTCATTTACATAGATATATATATGAAAAAAAATCATTCCATCAAATATAGTGACAAGCTTTTCGCTCTGTGTGTGTATATATATTGACAAGTTCGTCCGTGATGTATTTTAATTAACCACAACTATTTCGAAAAAAAAAATTAGAACTCGTTTGATTTGATTCTTAGTCCTTAATTTTTTGAGATTATGTTTGTTTTTCTCACCGTTTTTTCCTAATGAATTTTCATCTTTTACAAGAAAATATTTGAATCTCTAGTCAAATTTAAAGAAAAAATATAAGTTTTTAATTTTTTTTTTTAAAATTAATACGTGGTTTGAATTTTAAAAACATCTCAAAAACGAAGTTCTCACTTGGTAACCATTCCGTTTTTTATTTTTTGGTTTTGAAAATTAAGCCTATTTTCCTTCTATTTTTTTACAATAATTTGCATCTTTCTTAATTATAATGGTTGAATTCTTAGTCAAATTCCAAAAAATAAAATAAGATTTTAAAAGCTACTTTTTTGTTTTCAAAATTTTGCTTGATTTTTTAAATGATAAGTAGATAATAAATAAAAAAATTTGGAGGTGGAAGTAGTGTCTTTAGGCTTAATTTTAAAAAATAAAAAACAAAAACCTAGACCCCGTTTGGTAACGATTTTTTTTTTTTTTTTTTTTTTTATAGACACTATTTCCAATCTTTTTTTATCTACTTTTTACCCATGGTTTAAGAAACTAAGACACTAAAAAAAATAGCTTTCAATTTTTTTTTTTTTTTTTTTGTAATTTAGTTAAGAATTCAACTATTGTATCCAAGAAAAATGCAAATCATTGTAAGAAATGTGGATGAAATAAACTTAATTTTTCAAAAACAAAAACAAAAAACTAATGTCCCGTTTAGTAATCATTTTGTCTTTTGTTTTTGTTTTTGAAAACTAAGCCTATAGACACTACTTCCACCTCCAAATTTCTTTATTTACTATTTACTTTTCACAAATGGTTTAAAAACCAAGTCAAATTTTGGTAACTAAAAAAAGTAGCTTTCAAAAACTTGTTTTTGTTTTTCGAATTTAGCTAAGAATTCAACCATTGTACTTCAGAAAGATGTAAATCATTGTAAAAAATATGGATAAAATAAGATTAATTTTTAAAATTAAAAATAAAAAACCAGATGATTATCAAACGGAGTATAAATGATCATGAAATGAGCGTAAAAGATAACCAAAGAGGTTGTGAAATCGTCGGCTTAATTTTTTCAAAACTAAATAGTAATAAAATGAAGATTTATCAAATTAATGGAGTTAATATTGATTCCATCTTTTATTTAAATCAAAATGGATTCATCTGCATCTTCAAGTTGGAGTTCAAAGCAAAACAAGATGTTTAAACATGCTCTGACGATGTACGACAAGGACTCGCCGGACTCGTGGCAGAAGCTGGCGAGAGCCATCGGCGGGAAGACGGCGGAGGAAGTGAAGACGCACTACGAGATGTTGGTGGAGGATGTTCACAATATTGAGACCGGGAGAGTTCCTTTGCCAAATTACTCTAAACACTATTCCTACAACAACTTTGTTGATGAAGAGCAAAGACAATCACTTTTTCTTCTCTTTAAACCCTTTATTATTTTTATGTGATTCTCGATTTTCTTTTCGTTTAAAATTGGATTGGGATGAGAAGGATCGTAACATTCTAAGCTCAAAAATAATTACAAAGACTAACCGTTATAATAATAAAATAATTTAAGACAACAACTCTTACGGTGATTTTATGATATGTTGTATTTTTAATAGCTCAATTTTTTTTTAAAAAAAAAGATTCACTTTAAAATATGAATCAAATATAAAGCAAAAGAAAAATAAGTTAAGATTATCTTATTTGGAGCTATTACATATAAAATTATAGGGTGTTACAATAGATGAGAAAAATGTATTTTGATTTATTTTATATTTATTAGTCATTTATTAAAATATATGTCAAGTGACTGCCATTGAAGTATCATGTGAAGGGAATTATCCTTAGCCAAGTTTGTGAGTTGGATTGAGTTGTGACATCACAACTTTTAAACTTAATATAATAGTTCTCCAAAATTTCTCAATTCAAAATACCTTCATTAAAACAATAAATCAAACCCAACAAAAAAAAAAAAAAGTCCAACTTTGGCACCTTCGATTAGGGCACATCAATCTTAATAAGATTGAGAGATTGGTGAAGAATGGACTTCTAAGTGAGTTAGAAGAAAATTATTTACCGGTCTGCGAATCTTGCCTAGAGGGTAAGATGACTAAAAGACCTTTTTACTGGAAAAGGTTATCGAGCCAAAGAACCTCTTGAGTTGGTACATTCTAACCTTTGTGGTCCTATGAATGTGTGAGCCCGAGGTGGCTATGAGTATTTTATCAGTTTTACTAATGATTACTGTAGGTATGGGTATGTTTATCTTATGCAACAGAAGTCTGAATCTTTGAAAAGTTCAAAGAGTTCAAGACTGAAGTTGAACATGCATTGGATAGATGGATTAAAACACTTCGATCGGATCGTGGTGAAGAGTTTTTGGACACGGCATTCCAGGACTATTTGATAGAACATGGAATCGTTTCCCAATTCTCAGTGCCAGGTACTAAGCAAAATGGTGTAGCGGAGAGGAGAAATAGAACCTTGTTGGACATGGTTCGTTCGATGATGAGTTACACTTCCTTACCGGACTCGTTTTGGGATTTCGCAGTGAAAACTACAGTATACATACTCAACTGTGTTCGTTCCAAGAGTGTTGCGAGAACACCTCTGGAGTTATGGAACGGGTGTAAATCTAGTTTACGTCACTTCCACATTTGGGGTTGCTCTGCACATGTGCTTGAGGTGAATCCCAAGAAGTTGGAATCACGGTCGAGGTTATGCCTCTTTGTAGGTTACCCCAAAGGTACACGAGGGGATTATTTTTATGATCCGTCGGAAAATAGGGTGTTTGTTTCCACGAACACTACTTTCCTGGAGGAGGATCATATTAGGAGCACAATCCACGTAACAAAGTCATGTTGCGTGAGCTGTCCAATGAAACTACTGAAACTTCAACAAGAGTTAATCTAGTTGATAATAGTTCATCTAGTAGGTCGGTTCCACCTCAAGAGTCGAGGGAACCTCAATGTAGTAGGAGGGTTTCGAACCCGCCCGTTCGCTATCTGGGTTTCACAGAAATCCTTGCTATGGTAGCAGATGGCGACGTTGAGGATCTGTTGTCTTATCAGAAGGCAATGGAGGATGTTGACTGGGATTAATAAGTCAAAGTCATCGATCTCGAGATGGAGTCCATGTACTTCAACTCAATATGGGATCTTGTACATCAACCTGATAGGGTAAGACCTATAGGTTGTAAATGGATATACAAGCGTAAATGGGGTGCTGATGGGAAGGTGCAAACCTTCAAGGTCGACTTGTGGCAAAAGGTTATACCCAGGTAAAGGGAGTCGACTATGAGGAGAATTTTTCGCCTATTGCCATGTTAAATTCGATCCATATCCTCCTGTCCATTGTAGCTTATTATAATTATGAGATCTAGCAAATGGACGTCAAGACAACCTTTCTGAATGGCAATCGTGAGGAGACCATTTACATCATGCAACCCAAGGGATTCATAGCCCAAGGTCAAGAGCAAAATGTTTGCAAGCTGAATCGGTCCATTTATGGGCTGAAATAGGTATCTAGATCTTGGAACATATGATTTAATAGTACGATCAAGTCGTATGGCTTTGATCAGAACGTATGAACCTTGTGTCTACCAGAAGATCATCAACGCTTTAATAGTTTTCTTAGTGTTGTATGTGAGGGAACTCTTATTCAAGAGTACATACGAGCGGAAATGGATCTTTCTAATTCATTGTGACATAATTTCCACATATACATTTAAACATACTAATATGCATTCATAATGCTAAATTATTGACATGATCAAAAGAAAAATAAATAAGAGATCGAGAGATCATACCAATTGAAGACTTAGTCTTTACAGTAAATCTCGCTTTTGCTGAGACGGTAAGCTATTGCTCAGCAAAATCCAATCGTCTACCTCGAACAGTCTTCACACGAACAGAAGAAAATGGGGATGACACCACCACTCAGAGCCCTATATATTCTTGGAGTGAGAATCCAAAGGGTGGGTTTTGTTTGAATTTGGTAGAGGGAATGAGGAAGGGAGATCGTACACAACGATCAAGCAAGTGGGAGATAGGCTCGTCTATTGTATAGATAAAATGCTTAATCGTTTAGGTGAAGTATACGATCGTGTAGAAAAAGGTAAGCGATTGTCTAAACGATCATGTACGAAAAACTAAGCGATCGTTTACATGATCGTTTAATAAATATCAAGCGCTAAATAATTGCTTAGGAAAAGGTAAACTATCATTTAGTAAATAGCGCGCACGGGTGTAATCGTCAAGCGGTCGCTCAGCACTATCGTATAGGTAAGCAATCGTTTAAGCACTAATGTATAGGCATAGGTTTTTCTAAGCGATGACATTCTTCAACATAGTGTCCACGCATACCATGCTTAACACACCGTGAGCTATTTAAACGTCTCAAAGTGATTTTTCAACTTACTCATCCATTATGAAAACAGAAGAGACGCATCCTATTACCCTTTAACCGTCCAATTAATAGATAATGAATATCATCATATCATATTCATAACTTATGAATTAATATCATATATCAATCATAGTATTTTTCCTCCACTAGATATAAATCATATTTATATCCAATTTCCTCCAAATTAATGTATCCGTACATAAAGTTAATTATATCATATATAATCAACTAGTTCAATTATATCATATATAATCAAACTCCCTCTTGTCAATTTGAACATTTCAAACTGACCCAAAAATTGACTCTCAAGTTGCATCCAAACGACCAAGGGGACCTTATGAACCTATGGCTCGAAGCTCCAATGGTATGTGAATAGCTAACTAAACTCTTTAGCCACGATATCCACCATCCGTTAACTGTCAGGCATTTCACTAACGACAGTTGAACTCTTCTTACCATAGATATATTTCTATGTCCATTGGATATAATCAATCATCAGTACGATTACCCTTTACAGATGCTCGTAATTACAGCAGGCCAATTTACCATTTTTTTCTATTGTTATATCTTACTCCTTAAGTACCACTAATCCCCAAATGAACAATAAAACATAGTCCTACTATGTGTGAACACCTCTCGAACCATGAGAAGGTGTGTGGCGCCACATTGTTCAAGCCTCGAGATCAGCCCTTAAGAGAGTAATCTATTTACTTACCCGTGCTTCGAGGAAGGAGTGAACTCTATCTTGTGAAGCTGAGTTCCCAACTTCTAAATCAGACGAATCCCTAAAGTGGTAGGTTTGAGTCGGCGCTCTGGCCACTTGCACTCATACAAATCAAAGTGCCGCCCTCAATGGAAGGAGCTCCCAACTCACTCATAATTGAGGTCATGTTACCTATGGTCATCCTAGTGAAGTGAAGTCTCAGTCATGAATGTTGTTATATGAAGAGACATTAACACTTTGAGGTCAGGTCTTATACAAAATGTTTGTATAAGACGCCTCCGCTCGAATGTCCCCTACACAAATGATCAAGATCAGACCATCTATGACAATCACAACACTTGTAAACATTCCACAAAGCGCGTCGCGTCCGTAGTGTTACCAGGATAAGGTTTCCCTCCTATATCCATATACTACAAACCATTTTGGTTGTCATTTAAGACATGATTCACTTGTATGTCACTACATACATGCTTAAGTTAGGGATATTAAGTTTATTGGTTTGTGGTAAAATAAAAAATATCTAAATGTGCAAAGTCAAGAAGTGAAGTAAATATCATATATATTATACATCACAAGTGTTCTTATAAATTTGTTTACAAACTATAGGATACGAGACTTTAGGGCACAAACCCCAACAGTATGTAGACGATATACTACTCATTGGGAATGATGTAAGTCTACTGACTGCAATTAAAAACTGGCTAGTAATCTAATTCAAAATGAAAGATTTGGGAAAGGCTTAGTTTATTCTAGGTATACAGATCTTTTGGGATCGTAAGAACAAAGTCCTAGCACTATCTCAGGCATCGCACATTGACAAGATGTTGCTAAAGTACTCGATGTAGGACTCCGAGAGAGGCCTATTGCCGTTCAGGCATGAAGTCACTTTGTCTGAGGACATGTGTCCTAATATGCCTCAAGAGGTGGAGGAAATGAGACGGGTTCTATATGCATCCGTCGTTGGCAGTTTGATGTGTGATGCTATGTAATGACCAGACATCTGCTATGCTGTGGGCATAGTTAGTAGGTAATAGTCTAACCGAGGCCTCATGTATCTTCGAAGAACAAGGGACTACATGCTCGTGTATGGATCTAGGGATTTGATCCTTACTGGATACAGGATTCTGACTTCTATACTGATAAAGACTGTCATAAGTCCACGTCAGAGTCAGCCTTTACTCTTAATGGAAGAGTTGTAGTGTGGCAAAGCACTAAGTAGGGGTGCATCGCTGCTTCCATTATAGAGGTGAAGTACATAGCGTCTTACGAAGCTGCTAAGGAGGCCGTCTGGCTCAGGAAGTTCTTGACATAACTGAAAGTTGTTCCAGATATGTCTATGCCAATCACTTCTATTGTGACAATAGTGGGGTTGTGGCAAACTCTAAGGAGCCTAGGAGTCACAGGCGCGACATACACATAGAGCGAAAGTATCATCTGATCCGCGAGATAGTGCATCGAGGGGACATGATCGTCACGAAGATCGCTTCAGACCACAATTTTGCTAACCTGTTTACGAAGGTTCTCATGGCTACAATGTGAGGGTCACCTTCAGAGCATGGGTCTACAGGACCGCCCGCAGCTGGACTAGGGCAAATAGGAGATTTTCTTGTACTGGGCTTTTATGCCATAGTTTATTGTTTTGTACAAGTTTTTGTACACCCCACTTTGCTTTAGGACAAGTGGGAGATTGTTGGGGTTGATGCCCTAAAGTCTTGTGACCTTTTAGATTGTTGATCTTCTTGGACGATCGGCCTATGGGCTTGTTAATCTTCTTGGACGATCGACCTTTAGGCTTGATGATCTTCTTGGACGATCGCCCTTTGGGCTTGTTGATCTTCTTGGAGGATTGGCCTTTGGGCATGATGATCTTCTTGGATGTTGAACAATTTAATCTCAATGTTGAACAATTTGATTTTGAATAAAATTTGGAGTATGGCCAAATTTTAATTTGTGCTTTTATTCACAATTTAAATTTGATTTTAAATAAAATTTGGAATATGTCCAAATCTTAGTTGAGGATAAATTTAAGGAAAAAATCTAATAAAATCAAATTAAATAGGGAATTTGTTTAATTTAATTTTTTATTTTAATTTTAAATTAGGATAAAATCAAATTAGAAAATTTAATAAAAATTTAATATTTTAAATGAAATCTTTATTTGATTTGGATTTGCTAATTTGTTATGGAACCTAGGGAACCTCTATAAATAAGACCCCAAACCCCTCCATTATCCTTGTCCCATCCTCTTTCCTAATATTTCGTTTCTCACCTTTTCCTCTTCTTCCAACGTTTTCTTCCATTTTTTTTTTTAATGTTTTTCTTTTTTTATTTCTTTCTTTTTTCACTCTTTTTTTTCCTTCCAATTTTTCCTCTTTTTTTTCTTTTTCTTTCTTCTTTTATTTCTTCTTTTCTTTTTTTTTTCTTTTCGTTTTTCTTTTTTAATTTTTTTTTTTTTTGCAGAAGGTGATGTTCTATTTATTTTTTTTTTCAGCAATTCCTCGATACGTGTCCGTCTCCTTGGTATACACAGGGATGATCCCAGAAAGGTCTACGTATTGTATCACTCTCGTGCTCGTGCTTCCTGATCGTCATGGGGGGTCCTGCAAAGGCTTACAACTCCCCTATTTGATCACCTTAGGGACGATGCTGGAAAGGTCTACTTTGTATTACCGTTCGTGCATCTTGATCGTCATGGGGGAGGGGACCCACAAAGGCTTATAACTCCCCCATTTGATCACCTTAAGGACGACCATGGAATGGTCTACCTTGTATGGTCGCTCGTGCATCCTGATTTTCATGGGAGGAGACCCCACAAAGGATTATAACTCCCCCATTCGATCACCTTAGGGATGACCCCAGAAAGTTCTACCTTGTATCATCATTCGTGCATCTCGATCGTCATGGAGGAGAAGGGATTGCAAACGCTTACAACTCCCTCATTCGATCACCATAGGGATGACCCCGAAAAGGTCTACCTTGTATCGCCGCTCGTGCATTTTGATTGTCATAGAGGCCCTGCAAAAGCTTATAACTCCTTCATTCGATCACTCTAGGGAAGACCCCCGAAAGGTCTACCTTGTATCGTCGTTCATGCATCCTGGTCGTCATGAGGGCCTCAAAAAGGCTTATAACTCTCCCATTCGATCACTTTGGGGACGACCCCTGAAAAGTCTATCTTGTGTCGTCACTTGTGCATCTTGATCGTCATGGGGGGGAGGGGGGCGCAAAGGCTTATAACTCCCTCATTCGATCACCTAAGGACGACCTCAGAAAGGTTTATCTATGTACATTTTAATCGTCATGAGGGGGTCCTTGGAAAGGCTTACAACTCCTTTATTCGATAAACCTAAGGATGACTCCGGAAAGGTCTACCCTATTATGTTACTCCTTGATCAAAGTTTGAAGATAAGGCAAATATGCCATGGAGTATTGAAGATGAGGCGGATATGCCATAAAACTTTGATGGGGAGAATATGCCTGATTGTAAAGAAGTAAACAAGTCTTCTGATTGTAAAGAATTCCCTCTAAGCTCTCTGCACTCCAGAATTGTTGATGGTCTTTCAGGAGTCAAAAAGTCTTTTGATTGTAGAGAATTCCGTCTAAGCTCTCTGGAATGTAGAATTGCTGACCTCTACAAATGAAGTGAGCTCCTCTATTTATAGGGCTCTCATGTGAGCTTCTTGGACTTGGGCTTGGTTGATCCACAGGCCTGGCCTTTGGGCCCAATTAGTTCGACTTGGGCTTGGTTGATCCATGGGTCTGGCCTTCGGGCACAATTAGTTGGACTTGGGCTTGGTTGGTCCATAGGTCTGGCCTTTGGGCCTAATTAATCGAATTTAGTCATGATTTGACATTTAGGTCAAATTCAACCTATTTTTGGGCTTAGCAAAACTTTGACCCAAATAATAATATCAAATTGGGCCAAACTAATCTTATCTGATTCGACGGTCATGATAAAACCACGTGGCGTCATCGAAATTTGACTTCAACTTCAATTCGGGACATATGTCAAGTCCTAATTGCGCCCAAATTTAATAATTTGGAATTTCGTCATTAATTTAGTAAATGACGTGGCAACTTGTCATTGGTCCAAATTTCATCATTCAACAGTGAGCATACACAAAATTATTTTATTCATTAAAATAAGTCTAAGCTTTAGTTTAATAAAATTGATAATTTAGTATAAAAATGGACGATATGACCAGTTTCGATGCAAATAATAATAATAATAATAATATTTTTTTTCTAAATTTTCTTATATATAAATCATTTGCAACTTTCAAAGGACATGGCCAAAAAAAATGAGAATATATTTGGAATCACTATATAAAATATAACATTTTTAATATATATCTTTTTGATATGGAATCAAGCCAACTTGAAGGACTCTATTGTTGGCAAATGATTGTTTTGAATATTGTATGACACTAGAGGAAATGATGATAACCACAATTCTAAAATTTCGTGTTGATTCATAGATTATATTTTTAAATGATACCGAAATTATATTAAAAATTTTGGATTGATGTTCATAATATGACTTTTTCTTTTCAAAAAAGATAATGGCAGAAATATTGATAATACATAGAAAAATTTAAAAAAAAATTCTAAAAACCTCCTCTAAAGTATGATAGTAGTTGTAATTATACCCTCAAACTTTCATTTTAAAAAATAGAGCTCTCAAACTTAAATACCTACTAAAATAGATTTTCAAACTTACAAAAGTTGTAGAAATTTGACATTAAATGATAAAAGTTGAACCCTCAAACTTACATAATTATTTCAATTACTACAATTATATAAGTTTGAAGACTCAATTTTTATAATTTATTTTGAGGGTATAATTACAACTACCACCTTATTTACAAGATGATTTTTACTATTTATCTAATATAATAAATGATAAAAGATATGGGTAGGAAATTGCCAAAAATAGAGGTCAAAAGTTTCGATAAATAGTTTTAATTATTTATTTTTATATTATTTCATTTTAGTGTTTCTTTTCTTTTCTGGTCATTGTCCAATATATAACTTTCTTCTGTTCTATTGCCACATTTTTTATTTAATTTTATAGAAATTACATCAACATATGATTTAAAACTATAATTTTTGACATATTGCAGTAATATTTAGGGGGCGTTTGGGGCAAGAATTATCTTAAGACTATAATAACCACTTCTTACTATAATAAATACTATTTCAAAACCCCCAATTAGGTATAATCAATACTATTTCAAAACTCTCATTTGCTACATTATTTACTATTTGATACAATCTTTACTATTTTACATTTATATTTATTCTTTGCTACAGTGTTTACTATTTCCTTCTCAAATTATAATAGTTTACATCTCAAACACATATTGTTATAACTCAAACTAAAATAATCTATACCACAAGCACAAACTATTATAATCTACCTATAATAATCCAAAATTTTAGTGACGAACTTTACGCCCCAAACATCCCCTTATATGACTTTGTAAAATTCTCTAAAAAAAAGTTAAAAATAAATAGTCAAGGATAAGCTTGTTCATTCCACTACAAGATCATAGGTTAGTTTCTATCACTCCACATATTATCAAATAAAATCAAATATTAAGGTTCCGTTTGGTAACCATTTTGTTTATTTGTTTTTGTTTTTGAAAATTAAGTTTATGGACACTACTTCTATTTTCAAATTTCTTCATTTGTTATCTACTTTTCACTAATGGTTCAAAAAATCAAGTCAAATTTTGAGAACTAAAAAAATTAGCTTTCAAAAAGTTGTTTTTGTTTTTCAAATTTGGCTAAGAATTCGACCATTGTACTTAAGAAAGATGTAAATCATTGTATGAGATGTGGATGAAATAGACTTAATTTTCAAAAACAAAAATAAAGACCAAATAGTTACCGAATAGAATCTAAGTAATTTAAAATCCACTCTTAACATAGTTGAGTGATTGATATCTAGACGTTTATATCTTTATGCGTTGCATTTTTAGTTATGCAAATCTAGACGAAAAAAAGTTCTAAATCTTAATTATGTTGGGAAATTGAGGAGTACAATGGAAACATGGATGACAATAAAATATAATATTCAATAAATATAATATGATAATAAAATAAACAAACATAATGTATAAATAAATAAATAAAATAAAATAATAAAATAAGAAATGAGAAAATTCTTAAATTTCTCCATTTTCTCCAATTTGTATGGAATTTGCCTAATGTGCGTGTCATTTTAAGATCCACCAAATGCCACTATTTATAGGCAAAGTGGCAACTAGGATGTGGACTTACATGGACAACAAACATGAAAAATTACAAGGCACATGGACAACATGGAGGGTGACACATGGTGTTTGGGACACTAAGCAATAGGCATCTATTTATTATTATTATATTCACAATACTCTATATTGGATGCTCATATATATATAAAATATGCTTCGTTAAAACCTTACTAGGAAAAACCCAATGGGAAAAAACCCTAGTGAAGAAAAAAGAGTACTTATTTCATATAATATATACTTATAAAAGAATAAAATATATTTACTCCCTTCATGAAAACACCACTTAAGATCTCTGAGTCGCTGCATTTTATGTGCACCAATTTTTCAAAAGTTACAGTTGGTAATGCATTTGTAAATAACTCTGCCAGATTATCCTTCGAACAAATTTGTTGTACAGTGATGTCGCCATTTTCTTCAAGATCATGAGTGTAGAAAAGCTTCAGTGAAATATGATTTGTTCTATTTCCTTTAATATATCCTCATTGGATTTGTGCTATCCAAGCTTGGTTGTCTTTGTATAATATTGTTGGAAGATTTTTATTAGAAGACAAGCCACAAGTTTCACAAATGTGTTGAGTCATTCACCTTAGCCATACACATTCTCGACTAGCCTCTTGAATTACAATATTTCAACATGATTTGAGGAAGTCAATGTTATAGTTTGTTTCATCGATCACCATAATATAGCAGTTTCTCCACATGTGAACAGATAACATGTTTGAGATCTAGCTTTGTATGGATCAGATAAATATCCAAAATATGCATAACCAATTAGATCAAAATTTGATTTATTTGAATAAAACAAACTCATATTGATTGTTCCTCGAAGATAATGGAGTATACGCTTAATTCCGTTCCGATGTCTTTTTGTAGAAGAAGAACTATATCTAGCTAATAAATTTACTGAAAATGCAATATTTGGTGTTGTATTATTAGCAAGATACATAAGTGCACCAATTGCACAAAGATATGATACTTCAGGACCAAGAAGTTCTTCATTATCTTCTCGATGTCCAAATATATCTTTCTTTATATCCAATGAACGGATTTCCATTGGAATATTTAATGGATGTGTCTTGTCCATATAAAATCTTTTCAAAACTTTTCCTCTATAAGACTATAAGTTGATCGATGAATAAATATTTCATCTGCTAATTGCTCAATTTGCAAAATTTGCAAACCAAGGCAAAATTTTGTTTTCTCAAGATCTTCATGTCAAAAAAAATTTTCTTAAGATATTCTATTGCTTTTGAAAGCTCTTCAGAAGTTCCAATTATATTCAAGTCATCAATATATATAGTTATAATAGCAAATTTTGATTGTGATTTCTTTATAAAAACGCACAGACATATTAGATTATCTTGATATCCTTCTTTCAATAAATATCCACTCAAGCGATTGTACCACATCCGTCCTGATTGTTTCAATCCATATAGTAATCTCTGTAACTTTATTGAATACCGCTTCTGGGAATTTGATGTATATGTTTTAGGTACCTCAAATCCTTCTATAATTCTCATATATATATATCACTATTAAGAGATCCATATAAATATGTTGTGGCTACATCCATGAGATGCATATCTAGACTTTTATACACAATCAAACCAATTAAATATCTTAGTATAATTGCATCCACCAGTGGAGAATATGTATCATCATAATTAATACCAGGTCTTTATGAAAAATCTTATGCAACTAGTCTTTCTTTATATCTTGTGACCTCATTATTTTCATTTCTTTTCCTTACAAATACCATTCGTATCCCAAAGGTTTAACACCTTTTGGTGTTCGGACAACTAGTCCAAAAACCTGACATTTTGTAAGTGATTTTAATTCTGCCTTGCTTGTTTCTTTCTACTAAAGCCAATCTCTTCTACGTCGACATTCTTCATCAGATTTTGGTTTAGGATTCTCATTCTCAAATATAATATCAAGAACAATATGATACGCAAAAATGTTGTCAATAATATTCATAATATAATTATCCTTTGGGACAATAAGCAATAGGCATCTATTTTCTATTATAATATTCATAATGTAATTATCCTTTTTCGTTATTTTTATTAATTGAAGGTAATGAAGTAGAGGCCACATTCTTTGGTGCACTTATGTATTATATATCAAAATTTTCAAGAAACTTAAAAAGGTTCATTCCCTTTACAAATATGGCAGTTTCATGGGGTTTGGGGAAAACTGATGAAGACTGGATATCAAAACTCTAGGTTTGCTCATCAAGTAGAGAGATTTGCTTGCCTTTACAGCAGCCAAGTGACCAATTTGAGCCTATATTCCCCAGATAAATACTACAGGCCAAGTGAAGATTTTATGCCCCATGAATTTGGCATCATCCCTTTGTGAAAATAGTTCAAAACACTCCAATCTCTGTCTTTTTAAATTCCTCAAAATAGAGGAATATATGATTAGTTAACATTCTAGTACATGGTTGCACTTGCACCATTTAATACAACTTTAGCTTCAAGCACTTTCTATTGTTCAATTTCCTTTCTTTCAGAAAAATATGCTTTTTGTAGTTATTCTTACAAGTTTTGTAATTTCAGTTTGCCTTCCTTACATTGAGAGAAAAAAACAGTCTATTTGGTGATTTTTTCTTAAATTTTTGTTTCTAAAATTGTATAACAAATTCTAGAAATAAAAATGAATGGGTTTTCTAGCTTCTTGAAAAGCATAAATTATGGTTGATATTGTTTTTCATACTTATAAAATGAATAATTAGGGTAAAATAATAGACAATGAATATGATCTCATCATATTCATAACTTATGAACTAATATCATATATTAATCATAGTATTTTTCCTCCACTAGACATAAATCATATTTATATCCAATTTCCTCCAAATTAATGTATCTCATACATAAAGTTAATTATATCATATATAATTAATTAGTTCAATTATATCATATATAATATATAATCAAACTCCCTCTTGTCAATTTGAACATTTCAAACTGACTCTCAACTTGTATCCAAGCTACCAAGGGGACCTTATGGACCTATGGCTCGAAGTTTCAACGGTACGTGAATAGCTGACTAAACTCTTTAGTCATGATATCCATCATTTGTTAACTACTAGCCATTCCATTAAAGACCGACAGTTGAACTCTTCTTGCCATAGATATATTTCTATGTCCATTAGATATAACCAATTATTAGTATGATGACCCTTCACAGATGCTCGTAATTACAGCAGGCCAATTTACTGTTTTGCCCCTATAGTTACATCTTACTTCTTAAGTACCAAAGATTCCTCTAATGAACAATACAACATAGTCCTACTATGTGTGAACACCTCTTGGGCCATGAGAAGATGTATGGCACCATGATGAAAAGAGAATTAGGGATGGGCTTGTGCATGCAATCATGTGTTAGACATGGCTTAAGCTATGCGTTTACGCCCATGCATCAGAGGTCATGCGTTGGAATGAAAATGCGTTAATCTAGTGTGCAATGACCATGCGTTTCTATCACAAGTTTTCTTACGCTCGTGCCAAGTATAACGCGAACGCAAGTTTCTCGGGTAATCAGAGGTCGAACACAGGGATTTGTCACTCAATAATGCTTGTGAAGCAATGCATTTGAGGCGATGAAAAGAAAAATAAAAAGAAGAAGTTTAATAGATTTACACACTACTCTACTCCTATCTAAACAGATTGAGCAATAGAAGACTTGCGATGAGAATAGATAGATACACAACAACCATTAATGTAAAGTGATGTTTATTATCTTAAATCGCTCGAGTAATCCCAGCTCGTCACACTAACGCATCGCACACCTCTCGGTTGTCAGCCGCATGACTATATCTCTATAGTGCATGGTTGCGTCGAACATAAGATTATGTCTATCTCTAGGAACAATGCATACTTTGCTTTAGTGCGTTCCATCTCTTACCTTCTCAAGCAGTTAGACGCGGCTATTTAACTTATAGACAAGCAATGCAACAACCCATAGACAAGTGTTGCTACAGCCTTTCACCAAGCAAAGAGGATTAACTCACTAAACTCGCATGACGCACACCTCTCAGTGGGTTGCTACATGCGTCCTATCTCTAGGTTACACGATTAAGTATGTGATCGTCTTTGATAACTAAACGATGAAGGTAAATGATGATAAAGATAAAGATGATGAAGAAAATGGCATTGAAGGAATCAAGAGATGCATTGATTACAAAATGTCTTAATATCTTAAGCTAAAATGTAATACAATACAGAGGGTAGAAAAGAAATGAAGGGCTCTGTGTCAAGGCTGCCAGTGGTGCCATGGATGAATAGTGGAGATGTCTCTCTCGAGCTCTATCTCCGGTGAAAGCTCCCATCGTCACTCGGTATGGTTTGTGGAGGTGAAGAATTCTCACTGAAAATCTTGATCAAGCTCTCATCTGTGATCGCAAACCTCTACCTTGAGGCAGAAGTTCAGATACTTTGAAATGAAGGTCGAAGGGGCTATTTATAGGGTTTAAATGCCGACAGCTATCATGATTGCATTATGTCTCATTGCTGCCTTTGCACAGTATGGGCAATGTCATATCGTCTTATCTTGTTGATACTCCCAAGGTAAGTGTCCGAGCTTGATTCAGTTGAAGTATCAACGCGTTCTACCCATCTTGTGATCGTTCTTCTATTATGGTTGTCATTTCGTGGCCGCAATTTCCAATTGATCACCGCATTCGCTTGATCACTGCAACTTCCATGCGATGGGCACATTCGATCACTGCAACTTCCATGCGATGGGCGCATTCGATCACCGAAACTTCCATGCGATGGACGCATTCGATCACCGCATGCGTTCGTCTATGTGATAGCTCGATTTTCAGCGCATGTGTTTGTCTTTGCAGTCGCCTAACTTCAGCGCATGCGTTTGTCTTTGCAGTCGCCTAGCTTCAGCGCATGCGTTTGTCTGTGATTGCATGTGTTTGATTCCTGCAATAGCTACAAAAATAGACACTTTGGCATGGAGTAATGCATAATATTGAGGTCAATAAGGATTTAGGTGTTAATCGACACAAAAATCAAATTTCCGCATATTCTAAGTATTATCACTCCATTTTCTACTTATTAGCCCTCATAGTTCTAAATAAAAGGCTTATAATAACTAGCATTTCTGCCAGTTATCACACCACATCGTTCAAGCCCCGGGATCAATCCTTAAGAGAGAAATCTATCTAATTACCCCTGCTTCGAGGAATGAGTAAACTCCATCTTGTGAAGTTGAGTTCTCAGCTCTCAAATCAGACGAATCCCTAAAGTGGTAGGTTTGAGTCGGCGCTCTGGCCACTGCACCCATGCAAATCAAAGGATCGTCCTCAATGGCAGGAGTTCCCAACATACCCAGGATTTAGGTCATGTTACCTATGGTCATCGTAGTGAAGTGAAGTCTTAGTCATGAACGGAGTTATATGACGAGACGTTATCACTTCGAGGTCAGATCTTATATAAACTCTTTGTATAGGAGGCCCCCGCTCGCATGTCTGCTATACGAATAATCAGGATCAGACCATTTGTGACAAGTCACAACACTTGTAACAATTTCACAAAGCAAACCGCGTCCGTAGTGTTATCAGGATAAGGTTTCCCTCCTATATCCATATACTACAGACTATTTTGGTTGTCACTTAAGATATGATCCACTTGTATGTCACTACATATATGCTTAAGTTACATAAATACAATTAAAGATATTAAGTTTATTTGTTTGTGGTAAAATAAAAATATCTAAATGTGCAAAGTCAAGCAGTGAAGTAAATGTCATATATATTATACATCTCAAGCGTTCTTACAAAGTTGTTTACAAACTACAGGACACGAGACTTTAGGAAACAAACCCCACAATAACGAGCTATAAAAAATTACTTATGGATATCAATCCTTCGCAACTAATTAAATCAAATAAATTTAAAGATTCCTTCAGAGATGTCAAGCATAACTAGAGCAAAGCAAAGATTAGAGGTCACAATTTGATTTTGACGGTTAGCCATAAACGCATCATTGTTTGATTTGAAACTCCAAAGTTGGATGTAAACTCCAAAGTTGGACTAAAGAATTCCGCTTAGACACCAAGCAATATGTATCGTGTTTCCCAATCTTCCACAATTTCAACTCAATGAGTCTATTTCTTAACAGTGGATCGATTATCAACACCTTGATTCCATTCTTATTTTTCGAATCTTCTGTATTTTGTTGGCTCAACAACTTCTTGTCCTCATCCTAGCAAAATCATTCATGAGCTTCTTGAACGGAATCAATAATCGACTATGGTTCTTGTTGCCTTTGTAAATAACTCTGCCAGATTATCCTTCGAACAAATTTGTTGTATAGTGATGTCGCCATTTTCTTGAAGATCATAAGTGTAGAAAAGCTTCGGTGAAATATGTTTTGTTCTATCTCCTTCAATATATCCTCATTTCATTTGGGATATGCAAGCTTGGCTGTCTTTGTATAATATAGTTGGAAGATTTTTATTAGAAGACAAGCCACAAGATTCACAAATGTGTTGAGTCATTGACATTAGTCATACACATTCTCGACTAGCCTCGTGAATTATAAAACTTCAACAGGATTTGTGGAAGTGACTGTTATAGTTTGTTTCGTCGATCGCAATGATATAACAATTCCTCCACATGTGAATAGATAATCTATTTGAGATCTAGCTTTGTATGGATTAGATTAATATCCAAAAAACGCATAACCAACTAGATCAAAATTTGATTTATTTGAATAAAAAAAAACTCATATCGATTGTTCCTCGAAGATAACGGAGTATACACTTAATTCTGTTATGATGTCTTTTTGTAGGAGAAGAACTATAATCAGCTAATAAATTTACTGAAAATGTAATATCTAGTCTTGCATTATTAGTAAGATACATAAGTGCACCAATTGCACTAAGATATGGTACTTCAAGATCAAGAAGTTCTTCATTATCTTCTCGATGTCGAAATATATCTTTCTTTATATCTAATGAATGGATTTCCATTGAAATATTTAAAGGATGTGTCTTGTCCATATAAAATCTTATCAAAACTTTTCCTGTATAAGACTATAAGTTGACTGATGAATAAAAATTCTATCTGCTAAATGCTCAATTTGCAAACCAAGGCAAAATTTTGTTTTCTCGACATCTTTCATCTAAAATTTTTTTCTTAAGATATTTTATTGCTTTTGAAAGCTCTTCAGAAGTTCCAATTATATTCAAGTCATCAACATGAACAATTATAATAGTAAATTCTGATTGTGATTTCTTTATAAAAACACACATACATATTAGATTATTTTGATATCCTTCTTTCAATAAATATCTACTCAGGAGATTGTATCACATCCGTCTTGATTGTTTCAATCTATATAGTGATCTCTGTAATTTTATTGAACACCGTTTTCGGGAATTTGACGTATATGTTTCAGGTACCTCAAATCCTTCTATGATTCTCATATAAATATCATTATTAAGAGATCCATATAAATATGTTGTGACTACATCCATAAGATGCATATCCAGACATTTACACACAGTCAAGCCAACTAAATATCTTAGGGTATTTGTTTCCACTATTGGGAATGATGTCCTAATTCTCCCGGAGTCTCGTTGTTTTGTAAAGATACACATTGTTCAATGAATAAAATAAGTGTTATTTAATTATGGTATTTATTCATATCCAATAAACAAAGCTTATTGGTTATCTTATGTAAACTTAAGGATCATGCCTTAAGTGATAACCTAAATAGGTCTGTAGTATAAGGATTAAGGTGGTATACCTGAACCTGGTGACAATACAGATACGACCCGTTTTGTAGAGGTTTGCAAGTGTAGTAAACTACTACAGATGGTAGATCCTAACCATTCATGTGGAGACGTGGAGACGTGGAGTGGGGGTGTCCTATACAAAGAGTTTGTATAAGACCTGGACCATGAGATGACTAGACTCTGTATATAATGTCGTTGATACTAGAGACTTGCATCTTACCTAAACGATCATAGTTGATACGACCCTAATCCTGAGTGTTTTGGGAACTTCTGTGTAACGACCTGACCCCCTAGGACTTAAGTTAGGCCGTTACTAA
Source organism: Benincasa hispida (assembly GCF_027475165.1). Taxonomy (NCBI): domain Eukaryota; kingdom Viridiplantae; phylum Streptophyta; class Magnoliopsida; order Cucurbitales; family Cucurbitaceae; genus Benincasa; species Benincasa hispida. The sequence goes on from NC_143481.1 coordinate 6,098,188, forward strand.
ATACATACATGCATGGAACTCAAAATGACACTCAGTTATGGCGAAATAAATGCTAATTAAATAAGGTAGTTCAAAAGACTTTCATTAAATTCAAATACTAAAACAATAGTAGGGTACCCATAAATCATAAAGGACAATAAATAAGTCTGAAAAAAATTCTTAAAAGTAAGTTTTAAACATCAAAACTAAAAGTTAAGAGAAACATGAAAGGAATTTTAAACATCATGATGCAGAAAGATACCCACCTGAAACAACAACATGAGAAAGAATGAGTATAAAATACTCAGTAAGTAACCCACTACTGGAGTCAGGCTGGGCATCTATGTCCTCTAGATATCCACCTCTGGTGAAACATATAAACTGTTCTTGTCCTCATGGGACACATATGCACATGAAACAAGAAGGAGACTGAGTCCTATCCTACTGTAGTTAAGTATGCCCACTACCTCTAGTGAATCCCGAAGAAGACACAAACTGATGAATCCCGAAGGAAACACCAACTGGTGAATCTCGAAGGAGACACAAAGTCTAATGGGCATCTAACTAATCAGTAAGGACATTTGCACAGTCTTAACATCATAATCATCATTGTACGAATCTATGACATATATATAAACCTCAACATCAGGGTTCTACAACATACACATATACCTCAACATCATGGTTCTACAACATACATGTATATACCTCAACATCATCAGATCAAATACAACCATGGAAGCACATACCACCTCATACTAACATTCAAGTGTCTATGTGCATAAATAAATAATTTGGATCTTGTAATAGAACATACTTTAATCATGTAATACTATCAATCTTTCATGTTGTCATTCTGCCATAACCTTCATTTAACATGCTAGCATACATCTAATGCCTGGCCCATGGGCAGTTCCAGTAGTAAGATTACTTACCTCTAATCGCAAACTCTAGAAACTAGAAGCTCAACCTTTTCCTTGCCCAATGGAACCTTGAATCAAACAAACATGCAAAACAACTTTAATCCTTGTTGGTTGTTGTTCGAAATTTGGAGCCATTAAGAACTGAGTAACTCAAATCTAAGTCGCAAGCGTTGTGGCCGTTGAAGTTGTATGGTGCGACATCATAGAACATTGGTTGGAGATCGTGGGCATTGCCGTTTGTTCATTGGAAGGAGAAAACGAATAAATGGGAGGTGGAGTTTGACTTTTTATAAAATAATAATAATAAAAAAAAAAAAAAGGAAATAAGTATAATTACATTTAATTCCTTTCCATTTTACTATTAAATTTCATTACATTTAATTCTTTTTCGTTTTACTATTAAATTCCTTTCCATTTCAAAAGAAAATTAATTCCTGCCATTAATTTCCAATTTGAATAATTTCACGCCAGCAATTAAATTCCCACACTTACACTTGAAGTCAAAAATTCAAAAATGCCCTCCAACTAATAATAATTACTGAAATTCCAAATAATAAAGTTATTGAAATTACATTATTACTAAAAAACGTGTGCGGTATTACATCCTTCCTTTGAGGGTGGTCCTTTGATTAGTATGGGTGAGAGTGGCCAGATTGGCAACTCAACATGCCTACCTTTTTGGGGACTTGTCTGATCTGGGAGCTGGAAACTCAATGTACAAGATGGAATTCACTCATTTCCCGAAGTAGGGATAAGTAGAGAGATTGCTCCCTTAAGGGCTTATTCTGGGGCTTGAACATAGTGGCCATAGCTTCTCTTTGGAAGAGAAGACTCAGTCATAGTAGAACTATGACTTATGTTCATTAGAGATATCAGTGGTACTTAAGGAGACAGATGTAATAGGGCATAACGGTTATTGGCCCAGCTGTACTTACGAGTGATCTGTGAAGGGTTGTCGCACTGCTCATTGGTTAGATGAACACATAATATATCTTTGGTAAGGAGAGTTCAGTTGTCGGTCTTTAGTGGAGTGCCTAGCAGTTAACGAATGTTGGATCCTGTGACTAAAGAGTTTAGTCAGTTATTCACGTACCGTTGGAGCTTCGAGCTATAGGTCCATGAGGTCCCCTTGGTAGCTTAATGGATTCAATTGAGGATCAGTGGTGTTAATTTGAAATGTTCAAATTAACAAGAGGTATTTTTATTATATATGATATAATCGTTTTGATGTATGAGATACGTCTAGTGGAGGGTTGATGTAAATGAGATTTATATTAAGTGCCATGGAATAGAAAAAGAACTATGGTTTATATATTTCATGAGATGAAATATTAAAACTATAGGTTATAAATATAGTATGATAAGTTTGTTATCATTTATGTTTATAAGAATATTAATTATTGGATAATTAATTCTTTTCCTTTTAAATAACCAAAGTAGTGAGTGGTTATTGAATCATAGTAATCGTGAGTTTAAACGGAAAATGGTTTTCCTATTTTCAAAAGATGTTTTAAAAACGCTAACAAGTTTTGAGTTATCTCTCTCGTGCAAAAGAAACTCACGAAGTTGTCAAGTAAATTCGGATTTACTAGACGATGGCTTGGAAAGCTAAGCGATCGTGTAGAGTAGAGCTAAACGATCGTGCAGTATTTACTAAACTATTTTCTATTTTTTCTAGACGATCGCTGGACCAAGGTAATCGATCGTGTAGAGTCTATAGGCAACAGACCAAGCTAAACGATCGTATAGCTTTTATGTAAAACCCGCACCCTAAATACTTCAAGTAAGAGTAAGTAATGTGATGTTTTCTAATGAGATAAATGAAGTCATGTCTTAGGAAGGGTAGAAGGTGGAAGCAAGAAGAAATAGGCTCTTGGGTAGCTAAGTGCAAAAGTAGGACAAAACTCGGCTAGGCTAAAGAAGGTCATGCTTGATGATGGAATGCATAATAAGCATATGAATGAAATCATGCCATCTAAGGACATATGGTGCTGAAGTAATATTGTGAGTGAAGTTAGCAAAAGAAAATTTGCTAAATCCTAGCCCTTCATCACGAATAGTGGGCCAGGTGGCACAACGAGGGTTCATGCTGAATTTTAGGCGGTAATATAAGCAAGAAGGTCGAGTTGATTGAGTTGGTTTGGATAAATTACTTAGTCTATTTGTGTAATTCTAGTGGCATTCGAAAGCTCTGTGTGTCTATTTTCTGTGGCTGGGCTACTAGAAGGAAAACTCACCAGAATAAGGCCGGGGGGGCAAAATAAAGACAAAAGGTTCGTTTCTCGGGTGAATCTAGGCCATCAGTGAAGAATTGAAGCTCCAAGACAAATTACGAAGCGTTTTGAGCTAAATATTTGAGGAAATATTGTTACTCAGTTATAAACAACCTTGTAGAATGAAACTTTTTAAGATGAGGCCTGAAAATCAAGTTATATAATTTTGAAGTTTGAACTGGAAATTGTTGAACAAGCAGGCAACTGCTTGAATTGGAGCCAATGATGAAGTTCTGAATCTCCAGATTAAACGAAGAGGGATTTCGAGCTGAAATTTTAAGGTAATGTTTTAACTCAATTCTAAACATATTTGTAGAAGGAAGTTTCTTCAAAAGAGGGCTGGATTTTGAGTTATAAATTTTTGAAATTGTAACAGAGAAGCTGTGCATAAGCAGACAGCTCCTTGGAAAGAACAAGCAAACAGCTCATATGGAGAAAGAGGATCTCGCTAATGAAGTAAATCTCGCTAATGAAGTAAATCTCGCTAATTTTGTGCTGAGGATCTCGTTAATGAAGGAAATCTCGGTAATTTAATGATGAGGATCTCGCTCTAGGAGGGAATCTCGCTAGAAATTGGGCTGAATCTCGCTAGTAAGGTTAGTATCGCTAGGATGACAGTTTGCCAGGAAAAGCTTGATCTCGCTCATGAGGATCTCGCTGATCTCGCTCATGAGGATCCCACTGATCTCGCCGATCTCGCTCATGAGGATCTCGTCGATCTCGCTCATGAGGAGCATCTCGCTAATAAAGCTGTCTTTGTTGATGAAAGTTCTTTTAGTAAATGAACTATTTAAGGTATTTTGCTAAGAATTCTGAGTAATTGATCCGGGAATTATGTCTTTTCAGGCCAATAAGAGCTAAGAGAGACGTATAACCCATTAAGAAGCCAACGAACTGTGAGTGACTATGTGATGACTTACTGTTTTAATGATTTAGAAACTATGATTTCTTGGAGATATTTCCCATGCTAAGTGTTGAAATGGATTTCCAAGCAACATGTTTGTGAAATTGTTTCTCATGTTAAGTAAAGCATGTTTTCCATGGAATTGATATGATTTAGATATGTTATCTTGTCCAAATACTATCAGTATGTTTAAGTAACTCCATTTTTATGATGAACCAATATGATGGATGCGCTAGTATGATGATTTGAGCACTAAGCCTTAGTGTTCAACTAAATTTTTATGATGGATACTGAAGGACAATGAGAAGATATCCTTTCAACTAAATGTTTATGACTAGTTATATGACGGATACTGAAGGAAAATGAGAAGGTATCCTGTCAACTAAATGTTTATGACTAGTTATATGACAGATACTGAAGGACAATGAGAAGGTATCCTTTCAACTAAATGTTTATGACTAGTTATGTGACGGATACTGAAGGACAATGAGAAGGTATCCTGTCAACTAAATGTTTATGACTAGTTATATGACGGATACTGAAGGACAATGAGAAGGTATCCTTTCAACTAAATGTTTATGACTAGTTATATGACGGATATTAAAGGACAATGAGAAGGTACCCTTTCAACTAAATGTTTATGACTAGTTATCTGACAAATACTGAAGGACAATGAGAAGGTATCCTATCAACTAAATGTTTATGACTAGTTATATGATGGATACCGAAGGATAATGAGAAGGTATCTTAGTCAAGTACCTAAGGTATGACGGTACTCAGTTATAACCACGTGCACACAGGAAATACGACGTTGAGGGATCGAGCAAAAGGGTTCTCCCCGACCAAGGTTGACATTGAGGGTTAGATCTAATAGTTCACTCTCAATTAAGGATAAGGGCAGTCATATCTTCTCCTAGGCTATATACCAGCAAAGGGAGGCCAAAGTATGGGTCTCTTGGCCGTTAACAGACGTTGGAAGCTAGAGCGATGTATGCTCGTCCTCAACTAAGGAATAATGATGTTTAATGGTGGTTTAATGGTTTTATGTACACGTTTGCTTAGTATACTTTAGTTTCAATATTATGGTTTCAAGCTTCCGGTTTTGAGCGTGAGATTTATATTTTTATTAAGTCACTCACTGGGCTTCTAACCCACGTTTTCAAATGTTTTCTTTTTCAGGTAGCGGTCAGTTCCCAAAAGACTTTTCTACTGCTGCTCTACCACTCAAAAAAAAACAAAAAAAAACAAAAAAAAACAAGTTGAAGGAAGTGTAATTGAAAACCTGTATTAGTAAATATACATGTGTCTGTCTAATGACTAGTATTTTAAATGGGTCTCACCAAGTTGTAATATTCATGAAGGAACAATGCTGCGAAACCCTACAATGTAAATGTGTTAAATTCCAAGTTAATATGTTGGTATATTGATGATATGTATGTATTCAGGGTTTGAGTAAAAGTTAACAGGTTTGTTAGGCAGTAAGTGCCAGCAAAAGGGTTGGTAACTGCTGCAGTCACCATTCCATCCAGGTTAAGAGGGTAATCTGGAGTGGGGTGTGACATGTTGGTATTAGAGCAAAAGATTTTTTGAAGAGAGGAGAAAATTTTATATATAAGTCTGAGTCTTGAGTCCTTAGCATGTGTTCTACCTAAGTAAGAGGAAGATGTCAAGTAAAAGTGGCAAGCAGAGCAGGCAGACAGACAACGAGAACCCTGACCCTACCTTTAAGAAGTTTCAAGATTCGAGGGAATTCAAATGTTAGTGAACGGAGAGGTAAAGACCCGGTAAATCAGGAAACGACATCAGACGGGAAGTTGAGGATTCCGCAAACAGAAACAGATCCTCAGTTAGAGGACAAAATATTTGACAGAAAGCGTCAAATCAATTATGGTGGATTCGGAAAGGAAGTACGATATTGAAAATGACCTAATAGGAATTGATAAAGAACAGATAGCTACAAGTCACCATAGTGTAGGAAGGAAGAAGTCAAGACTTGTGGTAAGTATGGGTAATAGATCAAGGTTTTGGCATCCTACCGAGCTGGTAGCTAGTTCGGGTCAGAAACCCTTATGCACGAATTGTGGTAAGCATCATCGGGGGACATGTTATTAAGGAAAAACGTATGTTTTCAGTACGGACAGGCAGGACATTTCAAGAAGGAATGCCCAGCTAGGTTGAGGAGTTCAGGTAGAACACGACATGACTCTATAGATGATAAATAAGCCTAGTGGCTCAAGAGCCAAAGAAGGAATTCAAAAGAAGGAAAATGAGAAAGGAAGCAGGACGACCTCAGTGTCAGAGAGCTTTTACGAAGTGTCCTACCGGGAGGCAGAGGAGTCACCTAATGTTGTGAATGGTAAAGTAACTTTATGTACCAGTACATTTATGAACTAGTTGCCTATGGTGTTATCTGATATGTTACATTATTTGTAGGAAAGATTGTAGAGAGCATGTCCCTAAGTAACTATTATTATGCTGTAAAGAGGTCTAATATTATAAGTATTTTATAGGCTCTAGAGTAGTTGTTGATAAGTATAGTTATAAAGCGATTCCATTAGAATTCCTGGAAATGATGTCACTCTAGAGCATGGATTTTCTGAATAAATGTTACAACCGTATGAATTGTTTTAAGGATGGATAATGTTAGAGAGATTTGGTAGGCAAGAGATAGTATTTGTAGGAAGCAAAGCAATACTTTCAGGAAGCCTAATATCAGCAGTGAAGGCTAGGAAGCTGTTAAGTAAAAGATAGGAAGCTTATTTAGCCCATGTGATGGTTTCATAGGACGAGAAGATGAAACTTGAGGATGTACCAGTTGTACAAGATCTTGAACGTTTCCCCTGAAAAGTTATCAGATTTACAATCTGACAAGGAAGTTGAGTTTACTATCGATTTAATTCTAGATACAACATCTATTTTTTAGGTACCATAAAGAATGGTGCCAGAAGAACTCAATGAGTTGAAAGTTCAGTTACAGGAATTAATAAATAAGGGTTACAACAGATCCAGTGTGTATTTTGATGACATATTGGTGTATTCAAGAAGTAGGGAAGATCACGGGAATCATTTGAGGATAGTTTTGCAGACACTGCGAAAGAAGTAGTTGTATGCCACGTTCAGCAAATGTGATTTCTGGTGAGACCAGGTTGTATTTCTTGGTCATATGGTTCCAGCAGCAGGAATGAATGACTCTAGATGCTTTAAATGTTTTAAGTAAATTGCTAAAGCTTATGAATGTTTAGCAATGTATGTTTACTGAAAACTATTTATAACAACTGTTCTCAAATAGTTACCAAGCAACGCACCTCACATTAATGTTGTATTTATGCTATGTTTTATAATGACCATGAAGATTCATTAGTAAGAATGTTTTGGGCAACTAAATCATTGAGAAATAAGAATATGAAAGTTAAGTATGAGTGGCTCAGTACTAAAGTACACAGAGAAGGTACTGAAGCTCAGTCTTAGAAATTGAATAGCTCGATACTGAAGTACATGGAGAAGGTATCCGAGCAGCTCGATACTGAGGTACACGGAGAAGGTATCTGAGAAGTAGTACCTAAGGTATGATGGTACTTGAACTAGAATTGTACAATTAAGGGAAAAGTTGTGATTGATAGTGTCGAAACACTCCATTCTAGCCATGAATTGATGTTGAGAGATTGAGTAAAGATTCTCTCTCAACTAGGAATGCAAGTTATGATTGTAGGAAGAGAGCAAGAGGAGTTCCTTCCCAGTTAAGTAGTAATGTAGTAAAGAATGAAAAGAAGTGAGCAAAACGGCTACTCTAGACTAATAGACTAAGGCACAGTCTAGCAAAATAAAAAAAAAAAGTGCTATGTGATGTTTGTTTTGTCAACAAGTGAAACCTGAAGGGTAGAGGCCGACAGGATTACTCAATCCATTACTAGTACCTGAGTGGAAGTCGGGAGTCACGCAAGTAAACATAGACTTTTCACTAGAAATAGAAATATAGCAGGTTTGCTGAGAGGTTAGTGGCAAACGTGAAGTCTATTCTAATGAATTCAGAGGAAAAGGGTGTAATCTAGAAGAACTCCTAGTCAAATTAATCCTAAGAGAAGAGAAAAGATGACCAACAGTGAGCTCAAAATGTACCAGGAGTACATTGAGTATAAAAGTTAGGAACAAAATGGTTAGCAGAAGACAAAAAGGAAAAGGTCCGATTTGTTGATGTTCCAAGTAATAGCTCGAAGTTTAAGTTGTAACTAAGCTAGGGACTGGTACAGTTAAGAAAACCTTATGTATACTGTAAGGTAAGCCAGAGTTTGAGAAATGTTATAGTACAAAGAATGTCTTCTCCCAAGTATGGATAGAAAGGACATCCTAAGAAGAGTACTCTCGGTCAAGTCGAAAAGTCTAATTGACATAAATATTGATTTCACAGCTAGAAGTAATTCAAAGGTATGATAACTGGAAAAGAATGTTCCAGTGGTATTGCTGGGAAATGGAAAAGGACCACCCTAGTAATAAATGAATATTATGACTTAGTGGAGAATGGAAGAGTCACCAGAGGGTGTGACAAGTGAACTATGAGGACCAAGTTGTTCATACATATTAGTATTACTTAATATGAACAGAGTTAATATCAAAGTAGTGCAACGGAAGTGTAGTAAAAAGGAGAAAAGAAGAAAGAAAAGAAGAAGGTTGTAAATTTTACGATCAAAGGATATTATGAAACTCTAGTTATAAGTAAGTCTGAGCAAATTTCATGGATGAAATTTCTTTTAGGGGGGAAGAATTTGTAAAACCCGAACCCTAATTACTTCAAGTAAGAGTAAGTAATGTGATGTTTTCTAATGAGCTAAATGAAGCCATGTCTTAGGAGGGGTAGAATATGGAAGCAAGAAGAAATAGGCTCTTGGGTAGCTAAGTGTAAAAGTAGGACAAAACTCGGCTAGGCTAAAGAAGGTCATGCTTGATGATGGAATGCATAATAAGCATATGAATGAGACCATGCCATCTAATGAGGTATGGTGCTGAAGTAATGTTGTGAATGAAGTTAGCAAAAGGAAATTTGCTAAATCCTAGCCCTTCATCACCAATAGTGGGCCAGGTGGCAATAGGAGAGTTCATTCTGGATTTTGGGCGGTAATATAAGCAAGAAGGTCAGTTCATTGGGTCGGTTTGGACAAATTACTTAGGCTATTTATGTAATTCCTATGGCATTCGAAAGCTCTATGTGTCTATTTTTTATGGCTGGGCTGCTAGATGAAAAATCGATGGAATAAGGCTAGAGGGGCAAAATAAATATGAAGGGTTCGTTTCTCAGGTGAATCTAGGCCATCAATGAAGAATTGAAGCTTCAAGATGAAATACGAAGCATTTTGAGCTAAATATTTGAGGAAATATTGCTAACTCAGTTATAAACAACTTTGTAGAATGAAACTTTTTAAGATGAGGCCTGAAAATCAAGTTATATAATTTTGAAATTTGAACTGGAAATTGTTGAACAAGCAGGCAGCTGCTTGAATTGGGGCCAATGATGAAGTTTTGAGTATCTAGATTAAACGACAAGGGATTTTGAGCTGAAATTTTAAGGTAATGTTGCTAACGCAATTCTAAACATGTTTGTAGAAGAAAGGTTCTTCAAAATAGGGCTGGATTTTGAGTTATGAATTTTTAAATTTGTAACAGAGAAGTTGTGCATAAGTAGACAACTGCTTGGGAAAGACAAGCAAACAGCTCATATGGAGAAAGAGGATTTCGCTAATGAAGGAAATCTCGCTAATTTTGTGCTGACGATCTCGTTAATGAAGGAAATCTCGATAATTTTGTGATGAGAATCTCGCTCTAGAAGGGAATCTCGCTAGAAATTGAGCTGAATCTCGCTGGTAAGGTTAGTATCGCTAGGATGACAGTTTGCCTGGAAAAGCTTGATCTCGCTCATAAGGGGGATCTCACTCATGAGGATCTCGCTCATGAGGAGGATCTCGCTAGTAAAGCTGTCTTTGTTGATGAAAATTCCTTTAATAAATGAACTATTTGAGGTATTTTGCTAAGACTTCTAAGTGATTTAACCGAGAATTATGTCCTTTCAGGCCAAGAAGAGCTAAGAGAGGTGTATAACCTGTAAAGAGGCCAATGAACTGTGAGTGACTATGTGATGACTTACTGTTTTAATGATTTAGAAACTATGATTTCTTGAAAATATTTCCCATGCTAAGTGTTTAAATGGATTGCCAAGCAACATGTTTGTGAAATTATTTCTCATGTTAAGTAAAACATGTTTTCCATGGAATTGACATCATTTAGATATGTTATCTTGTCCAAATACTATCAGTATGTTTAAGTAACTACATTTTTATGATGAACCAGTATGATGGATGAGCTTTTATGATGATTTGAGCACTAAGCCTTAGTGTTCAACTAAATGTTTGTGATGAATACTGAAGGACAATGAGAAGGTATCCTTTCAACTAAATGTATATGACTAGTAATATGACGAATACTGAAGGACAATGAGAAGGTATCCTGTCAACTAAATGTTTATGACTAATTATATGACGGATACTGAAGGACAATGAGAAGGTATCCTTTCAATTAAATATTTATGACTAGTTATATGACAGATACTGAAGGACAATGAGAAGGTATCCTTTCAATTAAATATTTATGACTAGTTATATGACAGATACTGAAGGACAATGAGAAGGTATCCTGTCAACTAAATGTTTATGACTAGTTATATGACGGATACTGAAGGACAATGAGAAAACGAGCATCTGCGCATACGGTGACATCTATTGACAGGAAAAGTCAAACTTTTGAAGTACAAACTGGCATAAGTATGATTTCTCTCTATAAAAGATAACACACCCAAGTTTTGAGCTTGAAAGAAGAACATGTTCTTGCAATAAGTGGCAGTCATTCAAGACTCCATGCTCTCATATAATTACAGTTTATAATTACATGTGTATGACATACATATCACTTATTGATGAATGTTACAAATTGTCCGATTTCAAGTGATGTTATGAAGGCCGCTTCCATCCAATACAACACCCAGATTATTGGCTAGAATTATCATTAAGAGAAGTTCGTCCAAATGCGGACTTATTAAGAGAACAAGGTCGACCAAAAAGTACGCGCATTCATAATGAAATGGATTGGAGAGAGGCAAGCCAAAAAGGGCGATGTACAATTTGCAAGAGAGAAGGATATAACTGACGTATTTGTCCACAACGTACATTAGGTGCTTCGTCTTCGGGTCATTAGGTGTATATTTTTTTTTACTTGTATTTTTTATGTAATTGTATATTTTATGTACTTGTATATTTTATGTACTTATATTTTTTTATGTAATTGTATCTTTTATGTACTTATACTTTTTATGTAATTGTACTTTTTATGTAATTGTAATTTTTATGTAATGAATTCATTTTATGTAATTGTGGACCCATTCCTAAAGTCTTAACATTGTTGTACATCTCCAATTAAAAAAATAATAATTAGCCAATCTATTTTTTTTAAAAAAATAAAAATAAATCAAGGACCCAGTCCACGAGTTTTCCTGTGACCGGTCAACCAGTCAGCCGACATGGTGCTGACTGGATTAGACACGACCCCATAGACGAGTTTGCCACATGGAAATGGTGTACCCCGTACACGATTTCACTATCCTAATTTTGTCAATAGTTTCAACAAACACCATTTTTAAAAATACTTTCAATCCTACCCTTTTTTTATCAATATATATTAAAATAACAATATTTTTATAAAAAAAATCGTTTATTTTCAACAATTTTTGTTTAAATAAAAATGAGTTTTTTGAAGAATACTTTTTGTCTCAAGTAAATCTAAATTGGTCCAATTCAATCTTACAAGAAAATAAAAAATATATATATATATGAATTTTTTTTTTTAAATAACTAAAAATATTATTTATTTTTGCAAGAAAAAAAAAAACAATTCATTTTATTTCAAGTATCATGGCTTCAATTTTTCCATATTGGTAATAATTAATGGACTCTGACTAAGAAAACCTTTTCTTGACTTTAAATATTAAAATCCGAATGAGAAAGTCTATATCATGATTTCCGGTGTTTATCTCATTGGTTAGGTAAATTTTCGAGCTAAGAAATTTTATTTATTTTTTTACACATAAAGGTTTGCTTAATTTCGAAATTACCAAATTTCTATCTATTTAAATTCCCGCCATCTGAAGGAAACAAAAGATTTAAAAACATTGAGATTATAATGTTGCGTTTCCAATTCCGAATTGGAGTTCTAATTAGATTATATATATATTTTTTGAAGTGTTTAGGATTAAGAGCAACGAATACCCAATTCTATTTGGACTTTGAAAGATGGCTATATAATACAACTCTAGTTCAATTTTCGTATTTCATTGGTTTTTCGTATTTGATTTGACAGTGCAAGAATGGAATCAGATAGTGATGTCTTCAAGACTTTAGATTTGATCTCATTGTTCTCTCCTAATCGATCGATCATTGAAAACTCTGAGATTCAAAGCTGTGAGAATAGTATGACATCGAATGAAATGAGCAGGAAGAGGAGGAAAAATACTTCTGAATCTGATTATAATCCACAGATGAAGAGGCAAAAAGAAATAGTGTTTTCGAAGACGATTGAGATGTCGACGGCGTTGCAAGAGCGAATTGCTGAATTGGGTGGCTTCGACATCCAAATTGTGACTCAAAAGAAATTGCAAGACACTGATATGAATAAGAACCATGGTCGATTATTGATTCCATTCGGAAAACTCATGAATGACTTTGCTACAGAATATGAGAAAAAGATGTTAAGCAAACATAACAAAAAAAATCATAAAAACAAGAATGGAATGATGGTGTTGATAATTGATCCTCTGCTAAGAAATAGACATATTGGGTTGAAAATATGGAAGGTTGGGAACCACGATACCTATTGCTTGGTATCTGAGTGGAATTCTTTAGTCCGACACAATTCACTTGAAAGTGGAGATTACATCCAACTTTGGAGTTTCAGATCAAATAATGATGCTTTTATAACTGATCCTCAAAATCAAGCGCATGTGACCTCCAATCTTTGTTTTGCGTTGGTTAAGCTTGACATCTCCGAGGGAATCTTCAAATTTATTTGATTTAGTTAATGCCATAGGATTCATATCCATTGAATTAGACCCTAGAATTTGTTAAACGTTACAATTTCTATCATCTATACATTTTTTTATAATTCATCTATCTATACTCACTAATTCTAGTGATATTAAGTTTTGTATCTAAATTTGATCAATACAAAATTTAGTACATGATAATCTTTGAAATTCCATTAGTTTTGTACCCTACATTCAATAATGGATCCAGAAATTCATGTAACCATGACACAAATATATATAATATTTAGATTATTACTAATTACAAAATTTATTTTTTATGGCCTCATTTACATAGATATATATGAAAAAAACCATTCCATCAAATATAGTGACAAGCTTTTCGCTCTGTGTATGTATATATATATAGTGACAAGTTCGTCCGTGATGTATTTTAATTAATCACAACTATTTCGAAAAAATAAAAATAAAAAAATTAGAATTTGTTTGATTTGATTCTTCGTCCTTAATTTTTTGAGATTGTATTTGTTTTTCTTACCGTTATTTCATGTATTTGTTTTTCTTACCGTTATTTCATCTTTTACTATAAAATATTTGAATCTCTAGTCAAATTTAAAGAAAAAATATAAGTTTTTAAATTTTTTGTTTAAAAATTAAGACGTATTTTGAATTTTGAAAACATTTCAAAAACTAAGTTCTCACTTGGTAACCATTTCGTTTTTTATTGTTTTTTTTTTTAAATTAAGTCTATTTTCCTTCTATTTTTTACAATAATTTGCATCTTTTTTAATTATAATGGTTGAATTCTTAGTCAAATTCCAAAAACAAAAACAAGATTTTAAAAGCTTCTTTTTTGTTTTCAAAATTTTGCTTGGTTTTTTAAATGATCGATAAAAGTAGATAATAAATTAAGAAATTTGGAGATGGAAATAGTGTCTTTAAGCTTAATTTTCAAAAACAAAAAACAAAAACCTAGGCCCCGTTTGGTAATAATTTTGTTTTTCGTTTGGTAATAATTTTGTTTTTTGTTTTTTTTTTGTTTTTTTTAAAAAATTAAGTCTATAGACACTATTTCCACCTCTAAATTTTTTTCTTTTGTTATTTACATTTCACTAATGGTTTAAAAAACCAAGCCAAATTTTGAGAACTAAAAAAAATAACTTTCAAAAAGTTGTTTTTGTTTTTGGAATATAGTTAAGAATTCAACTATTGTATCCAAGAAATATGCAAATCACTATAAGAAATGTGGATGAAATAAGCTTAATTTTTCAAAAATAAAAATAAAAAACTAAGGTCCCGTTTAATAATCATTTTGTTTTTTGTTTTTGTTTTTGAAAACTAAGCCAATAGACACTACTTCCACCTTCAAATTTTTTTATTTGTTATTTACTTTTCACTAATGGTTTAAAAACCAAGTTAAATTTTGATAACTAAAAAAAGTAATTTTCAAAAACTTGTTTTTGTTATCCGAATTTAACTAAGAATTCAACCATTGTACTTAAAAAAGAAGTAAATCATTGTAAATATCGATAAAATAAGATTAATTTTAAAATAAAAAATAAAAAACTAAATAATTATCAAATAGAGTATAAATGATTATCAAACGAGCTAAAAGATGAACCAAACAAAACTGTGGGATTACGTGAACTTATGGGCTTAATTTTTTTCAAAACCAAATAGTAATAAAATGAAGATCTATCTTAGTGGAGTTAATATTGATTCCAACTTTTATTTAAATCATAATAATAAAAACGATTTAAAAAAAAAAATTGGTGGATGACCATTAATTTTGACCAAGAAGCAACTTGGCCAGGAATAAGAGAGCGGAAGAAAAGTGTATTTTGAAGAATAACTTTATGTCACATTTAAAAAAAAAAAAAAAAAAAAAAAAAAAACCCTAATTTATTTAATTTTTAAAATAAAAAATTAATATTGCTTTTGTTGTGTCTATAAATAGAAAAGCAATAGGAGAACTAAGACACATATAACATTATTAAGAATGGCTTCATCTGCATCATCTTCTTCATCTTCATCTTCAAGTTGGAGTTCAAAGCAAAACAAGATGTTTGAAAATGCTCTGACGGTGTACGACAAGGACTCGCCAGACCGGTGGCAAAAGCTGGCGAGTGCCATCGGCGGGAAGACGGCGGAGGAAGTGAAGACGCACTACGATATGTTGGTGGAGGATGTTCACAATATTGAGACCGGGAGAGTTCCTTTGCCAAATTACTCTAAACACTATTCCTACAACAACTTTCTCGATGAAGAGCAAAGGCAATCTCTTTTTCTTCTCTTTAAACCCTTCATTATTTTTATGTGATTCTCGATTTTCTTTTCGTTTAAAATTGGATTGGGATGAGAAGGATCGTAACATTCTAAGCTCAAAAATAATTACAAAGACTAACTATTATAATAATAAAATAATTTAAGACAACAACTCTTACGGTGACTTTCTGATATGTTGTATTTTTAGTAGCTCAATTTTTTTTTTTTAAAAAAATTCACTTTAAAATATGAATCAAATATAAAGCAAAAGAAAAGTAAGTTAAGATTATCTTATTTGGAGCTATTATATATAAAATTATAGGGTGTTACAATAGATGAGAAAAATGTATTTTGATTTATTTTATATTTATTAGTCATTTATTAAAATATATGTCAAGTGACTGCCATTGAAGTATCATTGTAAGGGAATTATCCTTAGCCAAGTTTGTGAGTTGGATTGAGTTGTGACATCACAACTTTTAAACTTAATATAATAGTTCTCCAAAATTTCTCAATTCAAAATACCTTCATTAAAACAATAAATCAAACCCAACAAAAAAAAAAATCCAACTTTGGCACCTTCGATTAGGGCACATCAATCTCAATAAGATTGAGAGATTGGTGAAGAATGGACTTCTAAGTGAGTTAGAAGAAAATTCTTTATCGGTGTGCGAATCTTGCCTAGAGGGTAAGATGACTAAAAGACCTTTTACTGGAAAAGGTTATCGAGCCAAAGAACCTCTTGAGTTGGTACATTCTAACCTTTGTGGTCCTATGAATGTGTGAGCCCGAGGTGGCTATGAGTATTTTATCAGTTTTACTAATAATTACTCTAGGTATGGGTATGTTTATCTTATGCAACAGAAGTCTGAATCTTTGAAAAGTTCAAAGAGTTCAAGACTGAAGTTGAACATGCAATGGATAGATGGATTAAAACACTTCGATCGGATCGTGGTGGAAAGTTTTTGGACACGTCATTTCAGGACTATTTGATAGAACATGGAATCGTTTCCCAATTCTCAGCGTCGGGTACTAAGCAAAATGGTGTAGCGGAGAGGAGAAATAGAACCTTGTTGGACATGGTTCGTTCGATGATGAGTTACACTTCCTTACCGGACTCATTTTGGAATTTCGCAGTGAAAACTGCAGTATACATACTCAACTGTGTTTGTTCCAAGAGTGTTGCGAGAACACCTCTGGAGTTGTGGAACGGGTGTAAAGCTAGTTTTGGATAAGGTTTCTCTCCTATATCCATATACTACAGACCATTTTGGTTGTCATTTAAGACATGATTTACTTGTATGTCACTACATACATGCTTAAGTTAGGGATATTAAGTTTATTGGGTTGTGGTAAAATAAAAAATATCTAAATGTGCAAAGTCAAGAAGTGAAGTAAATATCATATATATTATACATCACAAGTGTTCTTATAAATTTGTTTACAAACTACAGGATACGAGACTTTAGGGCACAAACCTCAACAGTATGTAGACGATATACTACTCATTGGGAATGATGTAAGTCTACTGATTGCAATTAAGAACTGGCTAGTGATCTAATTCAAAATGAAAGATTTGAGAGAGGCTCAGTTTGTTCTAGGTATACAGATCTTTCGGGATCGTAAGAATGAAGTCCTAGCACTATCTCAGGCATCGTACATTGACAAAATGTTGCTAAAGTACTCAATGTAGGACTCCGAGAGGGGCCTACTGCCGTTCAGGCATGAAGTCACTTTATCTAAGGACATGTGTCCTAATATGCCTCAAGAGGTTGAGGAAATGAAACGGGTTCTATATGCATCTGTCGTTGGCAGTTTGATGTATGCAATGCTCTGTAATGACCAGACATCTGCTATGTTGTGGGCATAGTCAGTAGGTAATAGTCTAACCCAGGCCAAGGTAACTGGCCCACAGTGATGAACATCCTCATGTATCTTCGGAGAGTTTGTATAAGACCTGACCACGAAGTGTTAATGTCTCATTATATAACACTGTTCATGACAAAGACTTCACTTTACTAGGATGACCATAGCTCCTCAATCCTGAGTGAGTTAGGAAATCTTGCCATTGAGGGAAATTCTTTGATTTCCATGGGTGCGAGTGGCCAAGTCGCCGACTCAAACCTACCACTTTGGGGATTTGTCTGATTTGGGAGTTAGAAACTCAGCTACACAAGATGAAATTCATTCCTTCCCCGTAGCAGGGGTAAGTATATAGATAGCTCCCTTAAAGGCTGATTCCAGGACTTGAATGATGTGGCGCCACACACCTTCTCATGGCTTGAGAGGTATTCACACATAGTTGGACTATGTTGTATTGTTCGATAGAGGGATCAGTGGTACTTAAGGAGTGAGATGTAACTACAGGGAAAAAACGGTAAATTGGCCCAACTGTACTTACGAGCATCTGTGAAGGGTTATCGTACTCATGATTGGTTATATCCAATGGACATAAAAATATATCTATGGTAACAAGAGTTCAACTGTCGGTCTTTAGTGGAATGTTTGGCAGTTAACAAATGGTGGATCTCGTGGCTAAAGAGTTTAGTCAGCTATTCATGTACCATTGGAGCTTCGAGTCATAGGTCCATAAAGTCCCCTTGGTAGCTTGGATCCGTTTCTGCTCATAGGTACTCTTGTTTAAGAGTTCCTTCACTTGGAGATCGACCTTTCAGATTGTTGATCTTCTTGGACGATCGGCCTATGGGTTTGTT
The DNA here is from genome assembly GCF_027475165.1 of Benincasa hispida. Classification (NCBI taxonomy): domain Eukaryota; kingdom Viridiplantae; phylum Streptophyta; class Magnoliopsida; order Cucurbitales; family Cucurbitaceae; genus Benincasa; species Benincasa hispida. The sequence continues at coordinate 6,116,322 of NC_143481.1, forward strand.
GATCTTCTTGGACGATCGACCTTTAGGCTTGATGATCTTCTTGGACGATCGCCCTTTGGGCTTGTTGATCTTCTTGGAGGATTGGCCTTTGGGCTTGATGATCTTCTTGGATGTTGAACAATTTAATCTCAATGTTGAACAATTTGATTTTGAATAAAATTTGGAGTATGGCCAAATTTTAATTTGTGCTTTTATTCACAATTTAAATTTGATTTTAAATAAAATTTGAAATATGTCCAAATCTTAGTTGAGGATAAATTTAAGGAAAAAATCTAATAAAATCAAATTAAATAGAGAATTTGTTTAATTTAATTTTTTATTTTAATTTTAAATTAGGATAAAATCAAATTAGAAAATTTAATAAAAATTTAATATTTTAAATGAAATCTTTATTTGATTTGGATTTGCTAATTTGTTATGGAACCTAGGGAACCTCTATAAATAAGACCCCAAACCCCTCCATTATCCTTGTCCTATCCTCTTTTTCTAATATTTCGTTTCTCACCTTTTCCTCTTCTTCCAACGTTTTCTTCCATTTTTTTTTAATGTTTTTCTTTTTTTATTTCTTTCTTTTTTCGCTCTTTTTTTTCCTTCCAATTTTTCCTCTCTTTTTTTTCTTTTTCTTTCTTCTTTTCTTTTTTTTTCTTTTCGTTTTTCTTTTTTTAATATTTTTTTTTTTTTGCAGAAGGTGATGTTCTATTTTTTTTTTTTTTGAAGATTGAAGATTGAACTTAAAGATTGAAGAGCAACGTTTTCTATTTATTTTTCCTCTGAACTTAAAGATTGAAGAGCATCGATGAAGCCTTTGAACTTGAAGATGAAGAAGCATCCAAGTTTGATTTTGAAGAGGAAGCAAAGCAGATTTCAAGTGTGTGCCTTTTATTTACTGTGCTAGCTCCTTACGAGGGATGAAGATCTTCAATCCGTTGTGTTGCCCCCAATAAGGATGGACATATTCAATCTTGAGTGTCATTCTTTAACGGGGATGATCAACATCAATCTTGTAGTATCATACTTAGGTGGTTGTGGTGCCTTTTCTGATAGACTAAACTTAAATTTCTTTAAGTTACTTTCGTACTCTTAAAGAAAGGGATCAAATCATAATGTAGTTCAATTTATTTTAATTGGACTTAACTCGAAGTTTCTTTCCAGCTGTCTATGTACCCTTCACAATGATAGGGATTAAGTCATAACGTAGTTCAAAAAGAATGTTTTTTTATGCGTGACTGAACTTAAATTTCTCTAAGTTACCAACGTACCCTTTATAATGATAAGGATCAAGTCGTAATGTAATTTGTACAAAGATGTTTTTTTTTTGGGGGGAGGGGGGACGTTCACATTTTAAGCTCATGCGGGCCAGAAGCATCATGCAGTTCAGGATCTTGCAATGAGGAGCTTCTTCATTTAAACTTCAGAAGCTCTTATTTCATCATGGTTTTGATTATCCTCTTCATTTGTAGGATTCGTCAATATGATGAGTTTTGGCTTCACTATCAAGGATCCTTCTGTACTTATGTCAACAGAAAATTTCCTCTTCATGTGTGAAGGGACAAGATTGTGAATTTTTTTCGTCGTTGTTTTCTTCATGTAATGACATTGCTTTCAAGAATTTGATCTTTCCTTTATGTTGATCATTTTTTGTTTTGAGACGATCAAAAGCAGATGCTGGAGGTCGATATTTCTTTGATGTGGATATACTTAGCCTTTTGAAGGCTGATGTTCGAGTAGAAGTAGTCGTTGGGCATTGGTCTTCTTCTCCTACCATGACCATACTCGATCTTTGAAAGACTGAAGATCGAGCACTTGAAGGCTTAATACGATCAAAGACAGAAGTTCTTTGCTTCATTTCTTCTGAGTTGTTGACTTCTTCGGCAGTTATATGATTGTTCTCGACTTCCACTATGCCGACAATGTGACAAGCAATAACTTCTGATATTTTCACTGGATGATTATTAAGAAAGCTTCTTGGGAGAAATTCTGCTAAAGTTGCCAGCCGTCGGAATTGAGGGAAGTCTTTGTCTACTTTCTTAGCAGGCTTAGGCTTCCATGTCATCTTTTTGCCTTTCTTTTTGTGAGTCTTGTTCCTTCTTCTATAGCTTCGATAGGAACGCGACTCTTTTTGGGTGGAATTTGGCTGTCTTCTTTTTTTACGAGTCACAAGTATCCACCATTCATCGTCATCTTTAACGAGCTCATCTTTCTTTTTGAAATTTGTTGTTTGAACCTCTAGCTAGAGCCGAACAACTATAGGCTAGAAGGCTCCAAACTGGATCAGACTTTATCTTTGAGCATAAGACACAGACAGTGTTGGAACACTTGAAGTCGTCACTACTGTAGCATGATTTCTCTGAGCTACTTCATCAAAAAATCCTAAGTTAAGGGGAAGGAAATTTCTAAGTGTTAAGTAGATTTTCCTTGAATAATTTAAGTTGAGCTTTAATTGGTAAAATTGCAATGAAATTTGTATAATAAATAGGTTGTTGAAAACCGTTAGTGTGATTGGTGAAAGAAGGAATGGAGATTTGAAAGGAGAAAATAATATTGGAAAAGTTGGGGAAAATTATTAAGTGGGAATAAATATAGAAATTAAGTAGGTGGAATTAATGTGGAATAATATGAAGATTGAGTTTGGAAAATTCGGGGAAGAATACGGCTAAGTATGAAAAATTAGGTGAAGTACGGAGTAAGGAATTAAGGAAAAATATAGAAAATATTATTTTGGAATTATCCTGGAAGATCCGTGTAAAAATATCATTAAGTGGTGAGTAAACGGATAAAAAAATATATACGGGGAACATTTCTCACAGTAGCTAAAGATTGGAGAGAAAACTTGGAGAGAAAGATGGAGAGAGCGAGATCATTGAGATCGAGACTAGCGAGATTGGAGAGGAAATGGGAGAGAGCGAGATTGGATAGAAGATAAGAAAGCGAAACCAGCGAGAAAGCTGAACAGAGCAAGAGTGGAGAGAGCGAGACCAGCGAGAAAGCTGGAGAGAGCGAGAGTGGAGAGAAAAGTTGGAGAGAAAGCTGGAGAGAGCGAGAGAGAGAGCGAGATTGGAGAGAGTTGACCAGCGAGATTGCTGGAGAGAGCGAGAGTGAAGAGAACAAGACCAGCGAGAAAGTGGGAGAGAGCGACACTGCCGAGAGTGGAGTGAGCGACACTGCCGAGAGCAGAAAGAGCGAGAACGCCTATGCGTTAGCCTTGCTTTGTCCGATTCGAACGTCACGCCCACGCCTCGCCTATGCATTGAACGGCCGAGCAAGTTTCTGGGCAATGTATTTGGACGCGTTGGGGTGGATTATGCATGTAAAAACCCTAATTTGAATACAAACAAAGCTTGAAGATGTAAGGGCAAACGTCAATTAAAATCTAGGTGTCCGATTAAAAGAAATTCTTAATCCCTAAGAAATTGTGTTGGATGCGTTTGGGAAGAACACATTGAACAAAGATGAAGTCAACTTACGTTGATAAAGAGAGGATTAAACATTTGGCCATGCAGCCAAGTAGGTGTTGTCAATCCCACGAGCAATTTGAACGCTTATAAATTGGGAGTTGGGATTTCATTTTCAAATCACACAAAAATCATAAATTTCGTAGAGAAAGTAGAGGGCAGTGAGGGTTTAGAGGAATGTGTCAATTTTGGACGAGGAGATCTTCCAATATACTCTGCGTTTGGAGTGATTCTAAAGCCATCTAAAAGCTCTGGAAGTTTAGTTTTCAGAGTAGGACTGCCGGAGGAAAAGGCTCAAAGGAACTGGGCTGGAGGTTGAGAAGAAGGCAGAAGGGTCAGACTGTCGGATCAGTCTGGGCCAGTCTTGAAGATTTTGAGATTCCGGCCAAACCACGAGGAATTCTAAGCTGAAAGTTTAGGATAAGATTCCTAAGAAATTTTAGAATAAGTTTGTAGAAGGAAGTATTTCCAAATAGGTTTCTGAACTATAAGTAATCTAAGTTGTAATTTGAATCTGGATTCTAGGGGTGAAAAAGGGACCCGAGGAGCTACTAGAGTGAAAAGTTCCTAAGAGTTCGAGGTGAGTGGCTAAAATGTTTTCGAACTAAAACGTTTTTAAACTGTTTTGATTACAAACATTTTACAGAAAGCATGTTTGCGAAAATAATTCTCATGCCTACTAGTTTTCTAAAGTGGTTTCCAAGCAAGTTTGAATTGTGATTTGAACGCATGCATATTGTTGAAAAACTATTTACATATGTATATGTATTGATTTTATCCAGCATGCGTTACCATCTTTAAAGCCATGTTGTATATGTGTTATACTCTACATGCTTTAAATAGAAAAGTTGTTTATAAATAGTTTTGGTAAAATGCGATGCCGCAGTACAAGGAGAAGGCATCCACCCAACTAGATACTGAAGTACAAGGAGAAGGTATCTATTGGTACTGAAGTACATTTGAGAAGGTACCAAGCCAACGGGATACTGAAGTACATTGGAGAAGGTATCCTAGTAGCTCGATACTGAAGTACAAGGAGAAGGTATCTGAGCAGTAGTACCTAATGTGTGAAGGTACTTAGTGTGGCCACAGGTGAATAAAGTCAGAGATTGAGCAAAAGGGTTCTCTCTGGACTAGTAGTTGGTGTTGGGATTATTTTACCAGCTATACAGTACTTTGATTTGAGAAATGATTTTACTGTTTTATGTTTAAAACAGTTTTATATACATTACGCTTGGAAAATATTTATGCTGCAAAAGTTTATATTTCAGATAAAACTATTTTCTGAAATTATGCATGAGAATTTACTATGTTTTCTCGGTCACTCACTGGGCATAAGCTCACCCCGTTTTCAAATGTTTTTGTTCCCCCCCCCTCCCACAGCGATCAAATCCTCTGAAGACAACTCAGTATCTGCTCTGCCACTAAAGGACCAAAAGACTTGTAACCGTTTGCTAGGTGGTTACTACTAATATTGTACACATGTTACTATTGTTCATATAGGGACTAGAGTTGTGGGTTTTGGGACTTGTAAATCTAATGTTATAAGTGCTCTAAACATATTAAGTTTCTAAGTTAATAAATTGTGGGCCTACAACCGTCCCGTTGCATATAATTTGTATTTGGTATCAGTGTTATTCTGCAAGAGTTTTTAGGCAGTAAGTGTCAGCCTAAGGGTTGATAACTGCTGCAGTCACGCCTTTCTCTAGGCTAAGAGGGTGATCTGGGGTGGGGTGTGACACGTTGGCACGAAGTAATGCGTAATATTGGGGCCAGTGAGGATTTAGGTGTTAATCGATGCAAAACTCAATTTTTCGCATATTCTAAGTATTATCACTCCATTTTCTACTTATTAGCCCTCATAGTTCTAAATAAACGGCTATAATCTGCCAATTATCACACCACATCGTTCAAGCCCTAGGATCAGCCCAGGAGCAATCTATCTAATTACCCCTGCTTTAGGGAAGGAGTGAACTCCATCTTGTGAAGTTGAGTTCCCAGCTCCCAAATCAGATGAATCCCTAAAGTGGTAGGTTTGAGTCGGCGCTTTGGCCACTCGCACCCATGCAAATCAAAGGATCACCCTCAATGGAAGGAGTTCCCAACATACCCAGGATTAAGGTGATGTTACCTATGGTCATCCAAGTGAAGTGAAGTCTCAGTCATGAACGGAGTTATATGACGAGACGTTACCACTTTTAGGTCAGATCTTATATAAACTCTTTGTATAGGACGCCCCCGTTCGCATGTCTGCTACATGAATAATCAGGATTAGACCATCTGTGACAAGTCACAACACTTGTAAAAATTCCACAAAGCGAGCCACATCCGTAGTGTTATCAGGATAAGGTTTCTCTTCTATATCCATATACTACAGACTATTTTGGTTGTCACTTAAGATATGATCCACTTGTATGTCACTACATACATGCTTAAGTTACATAAAGACAATTAGGGATATTAAGTTTATTTGTTTGTGGTAAAATAAAAACATCTAAATGTGCAAAGTCAAGCAGTGAAGTAAATGTCATATATATTACACATCACAAGTGTTCTTACAAAGTTGTTTACAAACTACAGGATACGAGACTTTAGGAAACAAACCCCACAATAACGAGCTAAAAAAATTAATTATGGATATCAATCCTTGGAAACTAATTAAATCAAATAAATTTAAAGATTCCTTCAGAGATGTCAAGCATAACTAGAGTGAAGCAAATGGAGGTCACAGTTTGATTTTGACGGTTAGCCATACGCACATCATTGTTTGATCTGAAACTCCAAAGTTGGATGTAATCTCCAGCTTCTATTGAATTTTATTGGACTAAAGAATTCCACTCAGACACCAAGCAATATGTATCGTGTTTCCCAATCTTGCTTGCTTTTTCTGATACCTTATTATTCTCATGACGTTGAATATTGGAACTTTCGTCTATTGATCGATTGTGAGTGAACAATGAGATCAGATCTAAAGTCTTGAAAACAACATCATCAGATTCCATTCTTGCACTTGGAAATCAAATACAGAAACTGTGAAATTAGAGTTCTATTATATAAAGATTTTTTCAAATTCCAAATAGAATTGTGTTTTCGTTCTCCGTAATCCTAAATACTTTGAAAAATATAATCTTTGAAATCCCTCTTCGGAATCGGAAACGCAAACTATAATCTCACTGCTTTTTTAAATCCTTTGTTTCCTTCAAATGGTGGGAAACAAAGGCAAATATAAACAAGTTTATTAAACATTATTAAGGAAATTACAAGTTAGGGCTGAAATTTTAAAAGAATTAAAAAATGTTTTAGCCCTGTTCAATAATCATTTGATTTTTTATTTTTATTTTTTAAAATTAAATATATTTTATCCACATTCCTTGTAATGATTTTCATCTTTTTTAAGTACAATAATTGAATTATTAGCAAATTCCAAAAACAAAAATAACTTTCTGGAAGCTACTTTTTTTTCGTTCTCAAAATTTAATTTGATTTTTTAAACCATTAGTGAAAAGTAGATTAAAAAATAAAGAAATTTATAGGTGAAAGTAATATCCATAGACTTAATTTTAAAAAACAAAATGGTTACCAAACAGGCCACTTTTCAATCTTTTTAAATAAACATGTAAAATTTAAATTTACGTTATATTCGAATATTTTGTTGTACATTTTATAAGTTTATTAATAATTATTTTACATTTCTGCTTTTTCAGATGTATTTTAATTATTCGACATATATATATAAACTTTTTCTATTTTTTATTTTGTTCTAAAAAAATATGTATATATTAAATTTTTAGTACGCTTAAAAGTGGCCAAGATAACTTAATTCCATTTTTATTTTTCTGCCTAGAAATATATACAAATGTACAAATATTTTGAATCTTTATCAAATTATTGTACAAAAATTGATGGAATGGTTTTTTTTTCTTATATATCTATGAAAATAAGCCAATAAAAAAGTTGTAATTAGTAATACTTATCTAAATATCATATATATTTGTGCCACCGTCACATGAATTTTTGGATCCACTATTGAATGTAGGATACAAAACTAATGAAATTTCAAAGATTATCATATGCTAACTTTTGTATTGATCAAATTTAGGTAAAAAACTTAATATCACCAGAATTAGTGAGTATAGAGAGATCTTACTAAAATAAATAGATGAATTAGCAAAAAATGTGTAGATGGTAGATATTGTAACGTTTAACAAATTCTAGGGTCTAATTCAATGGATATGAATCCTATGTCATTAACTAAATCAAATAAATTTGAAGATTCCCTCGGAGATGTCAAGCTTAACCAACGCAAAACAAAGATTGGAGGTCACATGCGCTTGATTTTGAGGGTTAGTTATAAAAGCATCATTATTTGATCTAAAACTCCAAAGTTGGATGTAATCTCCACTTTCAAGTGAATTGTGCTGGACTAAAGAATTCCACTCAGACACCAAGCAATAGGTATCGTGATTCCCAACCTTTCATATTTTCAAACCAATGTGTCTATTTCTTAGCAGAGGATCGATTATCAACACCATCATTCCATTCTTGTTTTTATGATTTTTTTTTTGTTATGTTGGCTTAACATCTTTTTCTCATCTTCTGTAGCAAACTCATTCATGAGTTTTCCATATGGAATCAATAATCGACCATGGTTCTTGTTCATATCAGTGTCTTGCAATTTCTTTTGAGTGACAATTTGAATGTCGAAGCCACCTAATTTAGCAATTCGCACTTGCAACGCTGTCGACATCTCAATCATCTTTGAAAAAACTATTCCTTTTTGCCTCTTCGTCTGTGGATTATGATCAGATTGAGAAGTATTTTTCTTCCTCTTCCTGCTTTTTTTATTTGATGTCATACTATTCTCGCAGCTTTGAATCTCAAAGTTTTCATTGATCGATCGATGGGGAGAGAACAATGAGATTAAATCTAAAGTCTTGAAGACATCATTATCTAATTCCATTCTTGCACTATCAAATGAAACACAAAAAAACAATGAAATACGAAACTTGAATCAGAGTTGTATTATATAGTAGTCTTTCAAAGTCCAAATAGAATTAGATATTCATTGTTCTTAATCCTAAACACTTCAAAAAATTATATAATCTAACTAGAATTCCAATTCGGAATCGGAAACGCTACTTTATAATCTCACTACCTTTTAAATTTTTTGTTTTCTTCGTATGATGGGAAACGAAGGCTAATATCGGGCAGAAATTTAATAGATTAGAAAAAGTAATTTTTTTCATAAAGTTAGCGTAAATCTAATTAATTTAATTTATTATATATATATATATATATTAAAATAATTATATTTTATTATATTATCCAATTATCTAAAGTCCTATTTAACCTTTCAATGTCAGGACAATGCTAAAATTAATTATATAAAAAAAATTATAATCGATTATTATTTACATCATGTTGTTAACATAGTTGAAAATTTCAGTCAAAAAATCTCAAAATTTTGATAGGGAGGATTTCAATTTTCTCCTAGTTTCTCAAAGCTTCCAAATTTTTATCGATATTTTAAAATTTTTGGTTTTTCTTTTTTTTTAAAAAAAATAGCAATTAACCATACTAGCTCAAGAAAAGTTTTGTTCATTTTACCATAAGAAATCTTTATTTTCAAGAAACCACATATTTTCATTCAAATATTTTCCATTGAATTTTCATATCATTTCACCTCAAACTTGAATGAATGTGAGTTGTATAATATTCCTCTCAGTTTTCTATCAAACTCTATCTATTTGTAGAGTTTTATTTTTCTTTTTTTTTTTTTATTACGTTGTATTATGTTTAATGTTATGTTTTTTTATATCTCTTATATATTTAATGTTATGTTTTTTTGTATCCCCAGTATGTTTAATGTTATGATTTTCCTATTCTTATTATGTTATATTATGTTAGTTTAATGCTATGAATTTTCATTTTTGTATCTATTCCATTTTATAATAAATAATTTACAATTATTTTATATCCAAGTATTTCATGTATTTTAATTTTGTAATTAATATCCAATATTTGATATTATTTTGTATGCTGTAATTTTTTTAAGTTTTTGCTCTCGCATCGACATTTACAAAGATATTTTACAATATACATCTAAATGTTGTCTTACTTTACAGAAATGATGATTAAAAATTGTCAATTATAGTCTTATTCAACCACAATCAAAGTTTCATTAAATAATTATAAAGTTTCCCGAAATTTTCATCCATATCAATATTTCCATAAAATTGGGACCTCGATATTTCCATCGACATCGATATTTTGAACCTTGATTGTCAGCTTATGATGATATAACTTATTGCCAAAGCAAACATAACTACTCAATTGGCATATGAACGAGCTAGAAAAGACAAGGTGTATGGTTTGAATACCCCTACCATCAGTTATACTTGAAGACTTAAAGTCTTAAAATGATGGTTAACAAGAATCCAAATAAATAAATAAAAATAAGCTTAATTACAAGATTTATATATTAAAAGAGAAAAAATTACAAGTGTGCTAATATCTATGTGGTCTATAGTTAAAATCCTTCTACACCAATCCATATCTATATCTATACTATATTAAAAGGTACAATAAGGGGATAATTTTTCTCTTCCCTTTTTACCCTTAAAGCTCTTTAGAATTCCTATTTTGCCCTCACAACCCTTCCTAATATTTGCAATAATTCCTATTTTGTCTTCGCCATACATAAACGTACACATCTCTCGAGAAAAGAATATCACACATTTTCGACTTGAGAATCATTTCACATAATAACTAAAGTTCATATAGATACATTCACATATTCATTACAAATTTTATAGACACATCCCCTTGGCATCATAACTATAGATTTAGGGTACAAAAATAATATGATTTCAAAGAAAATCCTGAACTAAATTTTGTATTGGTCAAATTACATTTGTACAAAACTTAACATAACTAAAAGTAGTGAGTGTTTGCACGAGATTTCAAGAGAAATTTATTTCGTGGATCTCGAACTTTGTATTTGTATTAATTTTGTGGAAAGTGAGTACAATCTCTAATACATAATATTTTGGATGCTTTCAAAATAAACTATAGTCTTTAAGCTTGTCAATTTTCTTGGATGATCGGCCTTTGGGCTTGTTGATCTTCTTGGACGATCGACCTTTGAGCTTGATGATCTTCTTGGACGATCGGCCTTTGGGCTTGATGATCTTCTTGGACGATCGTCCTTTGGACTTGTTGATCTTATTGGAGGATTGGCCTTTGGCTTTGATGATCTTCTTGGACGATCGACCTTTGGGCTTGTTGATCTTTTTGGATGATCGGTCTTTGGCCTGTTGATCTTCTTGGATGATCAGCCTTTAGGCTTGATGATCTCCTCTGACGATCAGCCTTTGGGCTTGTTGAACTTCTTGGACAATTGGCCTTTGGACTTGTTTATCTTCTTGGAGTATCGGTCTTTAGTTTTGATCATTTTCTTGGATGATCGGCCTTTGGGCTTGTTCTTCTTATACGATCGACTTTGGGCTTGTTGATCTTCTTAGAGGATCCGCCTTTGGGCTTGATGATCTTCTTGGACGATCGGCCTTTTGGCTTGTTGATCTTCTTGGACGATCGACCTTTGGACTTGTTGATCTTCTTGGACGATCGGCCTTTGGGCTTTTTGAACTTCTTGGATGATCCGCCTTCGGGCTTGTTGATCTTCTTGGATGATTGGCCTTTGGGCTTGTTGATCTTCTTTGAGGATTAGTGTTCGCATGAGGCTTTTGGAGAAACTTTTTTCGTGGAGTTGAACTTAAGTTGGTGTTGATGTTGATGTTAATTCGATGCGATGTGGTTCGATCTCTAGTAATTAGTCTTTTTATTCTCTCTCTGTTGAATGCGTATGCTTGATGTATAAAAGTGGGGCGTGTTGATGTTCTTGAGCTTCAAGTCTAGGAAGAATGCTTGTATCTTCAAAGGACTTCAGTCTTCAAGCATGTTCAGAATGCTTGTATCTTTAAAGGACTTTAGTCTTCAAGCGTGTTCAGAATGCTTGTATCTTCAACGTACTTCAGCCTTTAGAATGCTTGTATCTTCAAAGGACTTCAGTTTTCAAGCGTGGTCAGAATGCTTGTATCTTCAAAGGACTTCAGTCTTCAGAATGCTTGTATCTTCAAAGGACTTCAGTCTTCAAGCATGGCCAGCTTTAGGAGTCAAAAAGTCTTTTAATTGTAGAGAATTCCCTCTAAGCTCTCTGGAATGAAGAATTGTCGACCTCTACAAATGAAGAGAGCTCCTCTATTTATAGGAATCTCTGATGAGCTTCTTGGGCTTGGGCTTGGGCTTGGTTGATCCATGGGTCTGGCCTTTGGGCCCAATTAGTTGGACTTGGGCTTGTTTGGTCTATGGGTCTGGCCTTTGGACCCAATTAATCGGATTTTGGCCTGATTTGACATTTGGGTCAAATTCAACCTATTTTTAGGTCTAGTTGACTTTAACCCAAATAATAATGTGAAACTAGGCCAAATTAATCTTATCTGATTTAACGGTTATAATAAAACCAATGACGTCATCGAAATCTAAGTCCCCTTTTGAGATTTATGCACATATATGGGTGATTGGTCCAAAATTTCTCATTCAACATATGTCAACTCCTAATTGGGCCCAAATCTAATGACTTGGAATTTCGTCATTAATTTAGTAAATGATGTGGCAACTTGTGCTTGGTCCAAAATTTCTCATTCAACAAATACCCTCTTTCGAAATTTATGCACATATATGGGTGGATGAATCCCGAAAAATATAAAGTTGGAATCAAAATCCAAATATATTTATTCTTGAATTTGACCTCAATTGATGTGTCAGTCAAACTATGAATTTAGTACATAAGTTTAACTTAAATTTGAGATAAAATTTGGAATGTGGCCTAATTTACGAAGAATTTTGAACTTTGTCCCAATTTATTTGATTTTAGGGATAAAACTCAAAAATTTTGAATTTAAAATAAAAATTCAAGTTTCATCCCAATTTAATTTAATTTGGAGATGAAAACATAAAATTTTGATTTTAAGAAAAAAATTTGGGATATGGCCAAATTTACAAAACAAAATTAACTTTGTCCCCATTTAATTTCATTTGGATCTAACATGCAATTTGGGATATACCCAGATTTTAATAAAAGATCAATTGAGATTTTTTTCTTATCTACAATTTATTTCGGTTGAAGATAAAGAAAAGTCAATGTTGGACAACTTGAATTTGGAATATGACCAAATTTTAATTAAAGATCAATTGAGATTTTTTTTTTCTTATCCACAATTTATTTCAATTGAAGATAAAAAAAGAATAAATAAATAAACTCAATGTTGGACAACTTGAATTTAGAATAAATTTTGGAATATGACCAAATTTTAGTTTGAGATTTTACCCCAATTTGATTTGGATTTAACATAAACTTTGGGATATGCCAAATTTTAATAAAAGATCAATTGCGATTTTTTTTCTTATCTACAATTTATTTCGATTGAAGATAAAAATAAATAAATAAATAAACTCAAGGTTGGACAACTTGAGTTTGGAATAAAATTTGAAATATGGCCAAATTTTAATTTGAGATTTTATCCCAATTTGATTTGGAGGCCAAATTTTTATTTTACGGAAAATTTTGAGTTTTATCCTCAATTTAATTTTATTTGGGGATAAAAACTCAACCTTGGATAATTTGAATTTGGAATAAAATTTGGAATATAACTAAATTTTGATTTGAGGTAAATTTGAGACTTTATCCCCTAATTTAATTTTGTTTCGAGGGAAAGGATAAATTTCATTATTTGAACTTGCAAATAAAATTTGAAATATGCCCAAATTTTGATGAAATATTAATTGAAATTTTTTCCCAATTTATTTTGATTGAAGATAAAAACTCAACAGGATACTTCAATTTGGAATAAAATTTTGGAATATGGCCAAAATTTAATTTGTGATGAATTTTAGATCTTTTAGAAATAGGAATAAGAACCTAAATTTAGATGAATTTGCTATAAAATTTGGAAGATATCCAAATTTAATTTGAGATTTTATCCTTAATAATTTGGCTTGAGGATAAAAATCTAAATTTGAATTATTTGAATTTAACATAAAATTTAGAATATGCCCGAATTTTAATAAGAGGTTAATTGAGATTTTTTTATAATTTATTTTGATTGAGGATAAAAACTTAAGTGGAATAATTTAAATTTGGAATATGGCCAAATTTTAATTTGGGATACATTTTAGATCTTTCCCATAATTTGATTTGGAAATAGGGATAAGAACTTAAATTTTGGTGAACTTGATATAAAATTTGGAAGATGCTCGAATTTTAATTTGAGATTTTATTCTTAATAATTTGGCTTTAGGATAAAAATATGATGATTTAAATTTGGTATAAAATTTGGAATTCCAAATTTTAATTTGCGATTTTATTTTCAATTTAATCTCAATGTTGAACAATTTGATTTTGAATAAAATTTAGAATATGACCAAACATTAATTTGTGCTTTTATCCACAATTTAAATTTGTTTTTTTAAATAAAATTTGGAATATGTCCAAATCTTAATTGAAGATAAATTCGAGGACAAAATCTAATAAATCAAATTAAATAGGAAATTTTATTTATTTATTTATTTATAATTTAATTTGAAATTAGGATAGAATCAAATTATAAAATTTAATAAAATTTTAATATTTTAAATAAAATCGTTATTTGATTTGGATTTATTAATTCGTTATAGAATCTGTATAAATAGGACCCAAACCCCTCCATTATCCTTGTCCCCTCCTCTTCTTTTAATTTTTCCTTTCTCTCATTTTCCTCTTTTTCCAACGTTTTCTTCCCTTTTTCTAATTTTTTTTCTTTTTTCCTTTCTTTCTTTTTTCACTCTTTTTTTTTTTTTTTAATTTTTCCTCCTTTTTTCTTTTTCTTTCTTCCTTTTTTTTCTTTTTTCTTCTTTTTTTCTTTTTTTCTTCTTTTTTTAATTTTTTTTTTTTTTGCAGGAGGTGATGTTTTATTATTATTTTTTTTTGCAAAAATTCCTCGATACGTGACCGTTTCCTTGGTATACATAGGGATGATCCTTGAAAGGTCTACCTATTGTATCGCCTCTCGTGCTCGTGCTTCCTAATCTTATGGGGGGTCCCCACAAAGGCTTACAACTCCCATTTGATCACCTTAGGGACGACCCCGGAAAGGTCTACTTTGTATTAAGGTTCGTGCATCCTGATCGTCATGGGGGAGGAGGCCTAGAAAGGCTTATAACTCCCTCAATTCGATCACCTTAGGGACGACTCTAGAAATGTCTACCTTGTATCGCCACTTGTGCATCCTGATCGTCATGGGGGAGGCCCCGCAAAGGCTTACAACTCCACCATTCGATCACCTTAGGGACGACCTCGGAAAGGTCTACCTTGTATCGCCGTTCGTGCATCTTGATCGTCATGGGGAGAGGGGGTCGTAAAGGCTTAAAACTCCCCCATTCGATCACCTTAAGGACAACCTCCGGAAGGATTACCTTGTATTTCCACTCATGCATCTTGATCGTGATGAGAGGCCTAAAAAAGGCTTACAACTCCCCCATTCGATCATCTTAGGGATGACCCCAAAAAGGTTTACCTTGTATCGTCGTTCGTGCATCCTGATCTTCATGGGAATACCCCGCAAAGGCTTACAACTCCCTCATTCGATCACTGTAAGGAAGACCTCAGAAAGGTCTACCTATGTACATTTTGATCATCATAGGGGGGCCTTGGAAAGGCTTACAACTCCCTCATTTGATCAACCTAAGGATGACTCCAGAAAGGTCTACCCTATTCTATTACTCCTTGATAAAAAATTGAAGATAAGGCAACTATGTCATCGAGTATTGAAGATGAGGCGAATATGCCATCAAACTTTATCTCGCATATGAGGTGGAGCCACACCAACATTTTTGGAGAGGAAGCGAAGCTACACCAACATTTTAGAGAAGGGGGGAAGTTGTACCAACATTTTAGAGAAGGAGCAAAGTTGCAATGACATGAATTGCGAAGATGAAGCGAAGCCTCAGACATGAATCATGAAGATGAAGCGGAGCCACGCTAAACATGGGAGATGAAGCAAGCCATGCCAGAATTGGGAGATTAAGTGAGTCACACTATACTTGGGGGATGAAGTGAGCCACGTTAGACTTGGGAGATGAAGTGAGCAACGCCTGTAAAACTCGAACCCTAATTACTTTAAGTAATGTGATGTCTTCTAATGAGCTAAATAATGCCATGTCTTAGGAAGGATAGAAGATGGAATGCATAATAAGCATATGAATGAGACCATGCCATCTAATGAGAAGTAGTGCTGAAGTAATATTGTGAGTGAAGTTACAAAAGGAAATTTGCTAAATCCTAGCCCTTCATCACCAATAGTGGGCTAGGTGGCACAAGGAGAGTTCATGCTGGATTTTAGGCGGTAATATAAGCAAGAAGGTTGAATTCATTGGGTCGGTTTGGATAGACTACTTAGGCTATTTATGTAATTCTAGTGGCATTCGAAATCTCTGTGTGTCTATTTTCTGTGGTTGGGCTGCTGGAAGGAAAACTCACCAGAATAAGGCCGGAGGGGAAAAATAAAGACAGATGGTTCGTTTCTTAGGTGAATCTAAGCCATCAGTGAAGAATTGAAGCTCCAGGAATTATGAAGCGTTTTGAGCTAAAAATTTGAGGTAATATTGTTAACTCAGTTATAAACAACTTTGTAGAATGAAACTTTTTAAGATGAGGCCTGGAAATCGAGTTATATAATTTTGAAGGTTGAACTGAGAATTGTTGAACAAGTAGGCAGCTACTTGAATTGGGGCTAATGATGAACTTTTGAATCTCCAGATTAAATGACGAGGCATTTTGAGCTAAAATTTTAAGGTAATGTTGCTAACTCAATTCTAAACATGTTTGTAGAAGGAATTTTCTTCAAAAGAGGGCTGGATTTTGAGTTATGAATTTTTGAAATTGTAACAGAGGATCTGGGCATAAGCAGGCAGCTGCTTAGGAAGATTAAGCAGACAGCTCAAAAGCGAGAGTGAGCAAGAATGAGCGAGAGCAAGAGAGAGCAAGAGGATGAGAGAACGACAGCGAGAGGTGGACCTTGCTAGGGACGGAAATCTCGCTGGTTTTGCACTGAATCTCGCTGGTTTGCACTAAATCTCGCTGGAAAGTGCCAAATCTCGCTGGGAATGGTAAATCTCGCTCATAAAGATGGTCTCGCTCATGTGGGTGATCTCGCTCATGATGATTTTCTCGCTAGAAATACTACTTTTGTTGATAAAAGTTCCATTAGTAAATGAACTATTTGAGATATTTTGCTAAGAATTCTAAGTAGTTTAACTGGGGATTATGTTCTTTCAGGCAAAGAAGAGCTAGAAGAGGTCACGTTAAGAGGCCAACGAACTGTGAGTGACTAAGTAAACTTTAAGTTTTTTAATATTCACGCATATATGATCAAGTAAAGCACAGTGACATTAACAATGTATTTACACTTCTTCAAGCAACAAATTGTTGAAGAATAATTTAGTGCATATCTCCCGAATTGTATGTGTGTAGCACAGGCCAAGGTATGTTGTGTAACCGTTACAAAAGCTATGTTCTGATTGAATATATGCTTTCTAAAGGAAGGTTACGGGAGAATGAATTCTTGTGTAAATGAGTGACAATGGAATAGCTTTTGTGTAATACTAGGCTATGGAACTTAATTTGTTTTTACAAAATGCACATTTGATACCGAAGGACGTTAAGAAGGTATCTAACCAATTTGGTACCGAAGGACACT